>NC_086445.1:838611216-838701216 GCF_028390025.1 Pseudophryne corroboree
ATACCGGAATCCCTCTGGACCAAAGATGGACAAGACACTGGATTGATGGCAAATGTAGCTCCTGTAGTAGTGCAAGTAAAAGATGGTAGGATAGCTCCAAAAATCCCACAGTATCCTCTGAAGCCAGAGGTGGAATTAGGAGTGTACCCAGTCATAGAGTGCTTGCTACAATAGGGCATCCTAGTTAGGACATCCAGCACTGCCAATAGTCCCATCTTCGCTGTGAAAAAGAGTGGGGGGAGGGGTTACAGGCTAGTGCAGGATCTAAGGGGGATAAACAAGATAGCTGAGAGCCAATTCCCCGTAGTGCCAAATCCAGCTGTCATCCTCATGCAAATTCCCCCTACTGCAAAATTTTTCACTGTCATTGACCTCTGTTCTGCTTTCTTTTTGGTCCCTCTGCACCCTGACAGCCAATATTTGTTTGCATTCACATACAGGGGAGTACAGTACACCTGGACTCGCCTACCCCAAGGTTTCATTGACAGCCCAAGTATTTTCTCCCAGGCTTTGCATGACTGTTTACAATCCTTTCAACCTGAGAGCGGATCAGTATTAATACAGTATGCAGATGACTTACTGCTGTGTTCAGATTCACTCGAGTCGTCCTTGAAAGACACGAAACAGCTTCTGTTTCACCTTTCTAATACGGGACACAAGGTTTCAAAGGATAAGTTAAAGTTGTGCCAGACCAAGGTAAAATATTTGGGACATTGCTTGACACAAGGACTTAGACACCTCACCGCTGATAGAATACAGGCGATTCGCGACATGACTCTGCCATAAACCCAGCAGCAGATCCGCACTTTCCTTGGAATGTGTGGGTACTGCCGAAACTGGATCCCAGGGTTCTCCATACTGGCTTTATCTTTGCAGGAAATGGTCTCCTCGAACAAACCAGATCGGATCTCTCACACAGATGAGTCCGAACTGGCATTTGAGAGACTTAAACAATGCCTATCACAGGCACCTGCATTAGGCATGCCAGATTATGGGAAACCCTTTGAATTATACGGTATGGAAAGTGCTGGGTGTGCGGCAGGTGTCCTAACCCAGAGACATGGTGATGCCAGCAGGCCGGTAGCTTACTACAGTGCACAGTTGGACACCGTAGCACGGTCTCTCCCCACATGCTTGCGAAGTGTTGCAGCGATAGCTTTGCTAGTGAGTAAAAGCAAAGATGTAGTGTTGGGACACAACCTGACCATTCATACACCTCATGCAGTGTCAGCCTTACTGAACTCTGCCCAAACCAGACATGTCTCATCAGCACGGTTTACAAGGTGGGAATTAGCACTCATGGCCCCTGTAAACATCACCATAAAGAAATGCAGCGCACTAAATCCTGCAACTTATCTCCCAGGTGTGCCTGGACAGGCACAAAGGGTGGAGGATGAGAATGAAGGTGAAAGAGGATTTAGTATAGACACTGACACACATGATTGTATGGAATATCTGAACCAAACTTTCACTGCAAGACCCGACGTTAGTGACAACCCACTGGAAGGCGTAGATTGTACTTTTTACACTGACGGTAGTTGCCACAGACAGACGGACTCGGGAGACTTGTGTACTGGATATGCAGTCGTAGATGACAGAGGTATCATAGAAGCTGAACCCCTGGGCCCACCGCACTCAGCACAAGTTGCTGAGCTGGTCGCCCGAACCAGAGCGTGTGAATTGGCTAAGGGTAAGTCAGCCAATATATATACAGATTCTAGGTATGCCTTTGGAGTAGTGCATGATTTCGGGG
The DNA here is from genome assembly GCF_028390025.1 of Pseudophryne corroboree. NCBI lineage: Eukaryota > Metazoa > Chordata > Amphibia > Anura > Myobatrachidae > Pseudophryne > Pseudophryne corroboree. The sequence goes on from NC_086445.1 coordinate 838,612,970, forward strand.
CCCTATGGCGCCTCAGAAATTTCATGACGGCAGCTGGCACACCTGTAGCGCATGCATCCCATATAAAAAGGCTTCTAACAGCGATACAGGAACCTGACAGAGTGGCTGTTATCAAGTGCAAAGCCCACACTTACAGTCAAGACCCAGTGTCACTTGGTAACAGCCAGGCAGACGAAGCTGCTAAATCAGCAGCCAGCACCCCCATACAGACAGATATCACACAACTGATGGTATTCAATACCGTCAACCAGGGCCGGCTCCAGGCCTACTAGCACCCTGAGCGAGAAAATGTAAAAGCGCCCCCCCAACCCCTATGCACGCGTCGAAGGCGCGCGCTTCGGGGGAAGTGGGCGTGGCCTCCTGGGAAAGTGGGTGTGGCCTCGTAACTTCATATTATCAAACTATAAATAAATATATTTTTTCACACCCCCTCTATGCACACAATTAGCAGCCTTACGCAGAACAGCCACAGTAGTGTTCCTTACATACAATGTCTCCAGTGTAGTGCCAGATACACATAATGTGCAGTGCCAGCTACACATGACATGCCCCGCAGCAGTGCCAGCAACACATGACATGCCCCGCAGCAGTGCCAGCTACACATGACATGCCCCGCAGCAGTGCCAGCTACACATGACATGCCACGCAGCAGTGCCAGCTACACATGACATGCCCCACAGCAGTGCCAGCTGCACATGACATGCCCCACAACAGTGCCAGCTACACACAATAGGCCCCCCAGCAGTGCCAGCTACACATGATAGTGTTCACATTTTAGGGAAGGGTGCTGATCACAAGGAGGGCACATTTTTAAGTAAGGAGGGCAAAATTATGTACATACTGTAATGCTTGGTGCTCCTCCACCCACATGCAGAAGCAGGGATAGTGCGCGCCGAAGGTGCGCAGCAAAAATTTAGGGGCGTTGCTTCGTGGGGAAGGTGCATGACCACAGAATAGTGGCAATTCGCATTACACCACATAGTAGTGCAGCTAATACACATTGCACCAGGTAGAACCTCCTATACACTTTGCGCCAGTCAGAGCACGTTAGACACTTTGCGCCAGGCAGAGCACGTTAGACACTTTGCGCCAGGCAGAGCACGTTAGACACTTTGCGCCAGGCAGAGCACATTAGACACTTTGCGCCAGGCAGAGCACGTTAGACACTTTGCGCCAGGCAGAGCACGTTAGACACTTTGCGCCAGGCAGCGCACGTTAGACACATTGCCTAGCCACAGACGCCTAGTAGATACACTACATGATATGCCCCCAGCAGTGCCAGCTACACGTGACATGCCCCCCAGCAGTGCCAGCTACACGTGACATACCCCCCAGCAGTGCCAGCTACATGTGACATGCCCCCCAGCAGTGCCAGATACATAAATGGCCACACAGTGCAGATATGCCCCCAGTGCCAGATACATAAATGCCCCCACAATGCCAGATACATAAGTGCCCCCACAATGCCAGATACATAAATGACCACACAGTGCCAGATACATAAGTGCCTCCACAGTGCCAGATACATAAGTGCCCCCACAGTGCCAGATATATAAGTGCCCCCACAGTGCCAGATACATAAGTGCCCCCACAGTGCCAGATGCATCAATGACCCCACAGTGCCAGATAAATCAGTGACCCCACAGTGCCAGATACATAAGTGCCAGATACATAAATGCCCCCAGTGCCACAAAACATAAATGCCCCCACAGTGCAGATATGCCCCCACAGTGCCAGATACATAAATGCCCCCCGTGCCACAAAACATAAAAGCCCCCACAGTGCAGATATGCCCCCACAGTGCCAGATACATAAATGCCCCCAGTGCCAGAAACATAAATGCCCCCACAGTGCAGATATGCCCCCACAATGCCAGAAACATAAATGCCCCCAGTTCCAGAAACATAAATGCCCCCACAGTGCAGATATGCCCCCACAGTGCCAGATACATAAATGCTCCCAGTGCAGATATGCCCCTACAGTGCCAGATACATAAATGCCCCCGTGCCACAAAACATAAATGCCCCCACAATGCAGATATGCCCCCACAGTGCCAGATACATAAATGCCCCCAGTGCCAGAAACATAAATGCCCCCACAGTGCTGATATGCCCCCACAGTGCCAGATACATAAATGCCCCCCGTGCCACCAAACATAAAAGCCCCCACAGTGCAGATATGCCCCCACAGTGCCAGATACATAAATGCCCCCACAGTGCAGATATGCCCCCACAGTGCCAGATACATAAATGCCCCCAGTGCCAGAAACATAAATGCTCCCACAGTGCAGATATGCCACCACAGTGCCAGATTCATAAATGCCCCCCGTGCCACAAAACATAAATGCCCCCACAATGCAGATATGCCCCCACAGTGCCAGATACATAAATGCCCCCAGTGCCAGAAACATAAATGCCCCCACAGTGCCGATATGCCCCCACAGTGCCAGATACATAAATGCCCCCCGTGCCACAAAACATAAAAGCCCCCACAGTGCAGGTATGCCCCCACAGTGCCAGATACATAAATGCCCCCACAGTGCAGATATGCCCCCACAATGCCAGATACATAAATGCCCCCAGTGCCAGAAACATTAATGCCCCCACAGTGCTGATATGCCCCCACAGTGCCAGATACATAAATGCCCCCCGTGCACAAAACATAAAAGCCCCCACAGTGCAGATATGCCCCCACAGTGCCAGATACATAAATGCCCCCACAGTGCAGATATGCACCCACAGTGCCAGATACATAAATGCCCCAGTGCCAGAAACATAAATGCCCTCGCAGTGCAGATATGCCCACACAGTGCCAGATACATAAATGCCCCCATGCCACAAAACATAAATGCCCCCACAATGCAGATATGCCCCCACAGTGCCAGATACATAAATGCCCCCAGTGCCAGAAACATAAATGCCCCCACAGTGCAGATATGCCCCCACAGTGCCAGATACATAAATGCCCCCCGTGACACAAAACATAAATGCCCCCACAGTGCAGATATGCCCCCACAGTGCCAGAAACATAAATGCCCCCACAGTGCAGATATGCCCCCACAGTGCCAGAAACATAAATGCCCCCACAGTGCAGATATGCCCCCATAGTGCCAGAAACATAAATGCCCCCACAGTGCCAGATACATAAATGCCCCCCGTGCCACAAAACATAAATGCCCCCACAGTGCCAGAAACATAAATGCCCCCACAGTGCAGATATGCCCCTACAGTGCCAGAAACATAAATGCCCCCACAGTGCAGCTATGACCCCACAGTGCCAGATTTTCACTTACATGTCACTGCGGTGCTGGGAGCCGGGAGGGGGAGTACTGCTGTGGGCGCGGGTGGGTGGGCGGACGGATGAACACTTCTGTATGTGCGCTATGCGCGCTGCGCGGTGCCGGCATCTAACGTCAGACGCCAGCGCCGCACAGCGTGCTGCATAGCGCGCACACAAGCGGCCGGGACACTGATTGAAGGCTGGCTCCAGGAAGGAATATGGTGGCCGCAGCGTGCGGCGCCCTATAAGAGTGGCACCCCGCGCGGCCGCTCTAGTCGAAAATGCCTGGAGCCGGCCCTGCCGTCAACACACAAAAATTAAGTGAATTGCAAAATTTGTGTTCTCCACAGGAAAAGGCAGTCTGGAGGTCAAAAGGATATGGCCAGGAGTCCTCAGGACTCTGGACAGATGGACAAGGTAAGCCAGTAGCCCCCAGAGCATATCTTTCCAAGCTTAGCTGAGGCGGCACACGGTCTGACTCATCTGGGCAAAGAGGGTATGTGTAAGCTGGTGAGAGCCTACTGGTGTGTGCCAGGATTCTCTTCTCATGCGGGTAAGAGAGCAATGACATGTCTTATCTGCTTGAGGAAGAATATTGGAAAGTCAGTACCAACAGAACCATCCCATATCCCGCCGACAGACGGCCCTTTTCAGGTAATACAAATTGATTTCATACAGTTACCACCCTGCAGAAATTTAAAATATGTGTTAGTTTGTATTGATGTGTTTTCAAATTGGGTAGAAGCGTTCCCCGCTGCCACAAATACTGCTACGTTTACTGCAAAGAAAATTGTGCAGGAATTTGTGTGCAGATATGGTATCCCTAGGATAATTGAAAGCGATAGGGGTACCTATTTTACAGGTGAAGTCTTTCAGGTAATGTGCAAACTAATGGGAATTAATAGTAAGCTGCATACTCCGTACCGCCCACAGGCGAGTGCGAAAGTGGAAAGAGTAAACAGCACTATTAAGAACAAGCTGAGCAAAGTGATGGCTGAAACTGGATTGTTATGGCCAGAAGCTTTGCAACTTGTATTGTACAGCATCAGAACCACTCCCAGGTCCCCCCTTAACCCATCACCCTTTGAGATTCTTTTTGATCGACAACCCCATGTAATGATTGACCCCCAGGATGATTTGAAATGCAATAATGAGCTGACTGTAAAATATATGGTTAAGATGAGCCAGCAGTTGAGGAATCAAAACAGAAATCTAAAGCTGGTGATTCCTGACCTACCAAACAGTAATTGTCATGACATTGAACCTGGGGATTATGTAATGATTCAAAATTTTCTACGCTCAGGTTGCCTCATTGACAGGTGGGAAGGACCGTACCAAGTCTTACTAACCAGCACGACAGCATTAAATGTTGCCGAGAGAGAGACTTGGGTCCACTCGTCCCACTGTAAGAAGGTCGCTGACCCAGAGAAAGACCGTGACAAAGAGCAGAGTGTAGAGGAAATCGTATCACTGGAGTGCCTGTTCCAGGAAGGTTGAGAGGCAGGATTGTTGTCATGGCACCTGAGCACGGAGAACTACAAGACCAGAGGCGGTTGTCGCACCAAATTTCTTTTTCCTTTTTTTATTATTTTCTCCATCTCCCATTACCCTCCTTCCCCCCCCCCCCCCCCCCTTCTTGCTCCCTTTTTCTCTCCCCTTAACAAGATGGACTTACCCCAAGAGACTGCATTCCGGGTTTTCCTGTTGACCCTGCTGTTGACCAGAGCAGTCTGTTTCGGTGAGAGTGCCAGAGAGGTCGAGAAAGGATCTGGAATGGGTTCTGATGGCAAGGACGAATTTGTAGAATTCCAAGAGCAACACATCCACCGAGCAAAGGAGAGTATCAGAAAACGATCTGGTAGTCAAGAAACTAGGAGGCACTGTGAAGGGTTATTGGCTGAGGAAAATTGTATTTGTAGAAATTGTGAAAACATAGTTGATGACGGGTGCATCCAGAGATGTCAGTCCAGCCTTAATATCAACATGGACCGTCATCCATTGAGTCATTATCACTCATTAGTGGGTAAGGTTTTAAACCAGACAGAATGCTGGGTGTGCTCACAAGTACCTCAAGGTCAGAGCAAGTCAAGACTAGTACCATACCCTTTAACAATAGATGAGGTACTTGAAATATGGGGTGGGAGACAGGTGGACAAGAAATTTAATATTTCTAGGCCCCCCAGTTTGAAGCTCCACCAATACCATGTAGATAGATCCTTAATATGTTTTAACATTTCCAATTTCCGAAAGACAGGAAATTGGGAAGTGACATGGAATGACCAAACCATGGCATTTTCACACAGAGCTGACAGAATGCCCGTAGACTCTGAACTTATACGCCAAATAGCCGAGGGTGGAAGGTATTTTCGGTACAGGTATACTCTAGGAAGTAGGACCATGCGGGTTGGAGAAGTATCACCAGGGTACTGTGCGCATATCATACAGCCTGATACGTGTACTGAACAGATGAGAGAGTTAGGGATAGGATTTTTCACTTGGAAGGTTTGCAATATGGTAATGTCATATTCTGTCCCATATGTTCTCCCCGATTATGCATATTTCATATGCGGGAGGAAGGCGTATAAGTGGCTTGCCCCAAACTCAGAGGGATTCTGTTACGTTGGAAGAGTGTTGCCAGAAGTTATGACCATAACCCATAATAAGATGAAAGACGTTCACCGCATTGCTCAAGCTCCTTACACTCATACTCACTATGAACACATCGTTAAGAGACACCTTATAGATAGGACAGAGCACGCAGCCTCTGATTTGATCCACGAATCCACCGGGATTCAATTCCTTCTCGCGTTAGACATCACCCGTACCACCAGAGGAATTATAAATTATAGGTATATCCATGCGCTAGCGAACCTGATAGATAATATCACCGAGATGTATGATGACACCTTCAGGTATACAGGGAGGGAGTTGAAGGTTACAAAACGTAACTGATCCAGCACAGGATGGTCCTCAATTATATCACAGCGGTGACAGGCGGGTACTGTGTCACTTTGGCAACTCAGTATGGTGTGAAGTGCTGCACGTACATTACAAACAGCACTGATGACCCAACCGAGGTCATAGATCAAAAGATGGACGATATCTTGCAGTTGAAGTGGGAGTTCCGGAGGAGACACAACCTTACCCTTACTGCTGTGAGTTATGAACTGACCGGCTGGGTCTCATGGTTGAACCCACGAAATTGGTTCTCAGGTTTAGGAGATTGGGCTCAAAATTTTATCGTGAGTGTAGGAAAGTTTCTCCTTTGTATCCTGGGAGTTGTCATAATGATTGGTTTGATATTTAGGTGTGTTCGAATTTTAACGCGGTGCAATCGCGGTACCAAAGTGATACGTTTGAGGAGCGGGGGCATTGTTACAGCAACTGATTTAATTTATGACCCATCAATAGAGACAATGTTGTGATAAAACGTGATTCCACGGTCCGTTTCTTTCACCCGTTTCTCCTTTGTTTTCCCTCAGCAAAAATACACACATCCGGAGAAGACTTCAATCAACACCCAAGAATGATTACGCAAATGTTATGTGAATGTATTTTCGATATGTTTCTTATCTTCATCTCTACAACCTTCAGGTAGTGACACACATAGTCGACAGGTGATATCCACATATTAGCATTCACATGTGTTTCCCCTCCATGTATCATCAACTAAATGTGCACCCCATTTGTTGGAACAAGAAGCCGAAAAAAGCTCGGTAGTGTTTGTTGGCCCACTTACAGACCCTTAATACGGGATGAGAAGGATTTAATGTATACTTCGCAATACCTCGAAGCTTATCTAGAACATATACGGCACGATGATACATGCCCCTCAGACATGGATTTCATACATACATGATTTTACTATCCCACTAGGTCATACATTTCCCTCCTACACCTCTCCTCCTACCATCCACTCATCTATGGATAATGTATTGTATATTTTTATGTTTTATGTTTAGATAGTGGCAGATATTGTTGACTGCCAAAGGGTGGACTGTCAAAGTCGAAAAATATTGTAATGCATATACCCTGTACTAACCCCATGCACATGCCCGCTGCGCGTGCACTCAGTCCGCCGTGCGTGCACATATCCGCAATTTGCGTAGGATCGCTCCTGCGATCATGCGCGTGGTATGGGTATTTACGGCGGAGTTTGTGAGCGCGTAGGGGGTTATTAGAACATTACATATTTAACCCAAATAGTGCATTTTGTACACATAGTTCCCCTACACCACATCAGCGAGTATCAACAGTTTAAACAGTTCCAGGACTAAGGGATTCACCTTTGCATGATAGGAAGGGTCAGATAAAGGTTGGAAGGTGATGTCTAGTATCCAGCTGTAGGGTATTTTAAGAATAACATTCCGGTGTTGGTTAGAGATAGATTGCATGTTCCTGCGTATAGTTATGTGCCAAAGTAGAATATAGATATTAACTGTATTTACTGTATATTATGTATGCGGCGGGAATCCAGAGGATACCACCCACAAGAGCAGTTGGGGAAAGACATCGCCCATCTTTTCAAATCAACCTATGACCTATCCTGTAATGGAAGGACACATCTCTGTGTCCAATGGACAATGAGATTACAGTGACCATTGTATTGTGTATGTAAGTTGTGTATAAAAAGCCCATTGTTGCCTGGCCGGTCAGAAGACTCAGAACGCTTTCTTCCTGACAAGCGGAGGACCGGCCGGGTTGCGCTTGCGAACATTCTCACGTATGTACATTCTCTGTAGCCATTACTCTGTTTTAGATTTATCTTGTTAGCCTGTAGTGTATGATTTGTACTGTTTTACCTTTTGAAATAATCCACGGTGGCCTTAGAACCCTGTGGTTTCAACTACAAATCGGTGTTGTGTCCTCACTTTCCTGCAAGGGTTTAAAAGCATATTTCATTGATAAGGTATACGCACTGCGGGTACTTTATACCGTCAGCGCTACTTAAGGTTTAAGGTATAACATCATTGCAGTACTTTGCTGCTAAGAGTTTAAAGTGTAATCATATCATTGCATTGTATCACTAGCAAGGTTTAAAGGTTATTAATTGTGTGTGCGTGCGGCGTGTGTACGCCAAGTACGGACCATGTACGGGACTCTGTACGCAAATAGCGTACAAAGTGCGTAGCACATGTATTCAGTCTAACGGCCATTGCGGCTCCACGGTAAAAGTGTATCTAGAGGTATAGCTTTATGGTTTAAGATAATATCGACATTATCATATCTGTCTCCCCCTCTCGCTGTTGTTTTGATTTGTTCAATAGCTATCACTTTTATATTCTTAATAGAACCCTTCTGGCAATCTGAAAAATGCCTGTACAGTGAGTTAGTTCTGGATCTCATCAGTATGTTTCTTTTATGCTCCATAAATCTGACATGCAGTTGTCTGATCATACTGCCTATATATTGAAGGCCAAAACCACATGTCAGTAGGTAGATCACAAAATCAGACCTACAATTCAAAAAATCTTTAATAGAAAATGTTTCATCAGATACATTCGAAGAGAAAGATACAGTTTTCCTTTCTGTGCAGTTACATGTAAAACAACCCATTTTCCCACACCTATGAAAACCAGGTGGTTTGGTGGAAAGCCACATTTCTAAAGGCCCCTTCACATCTATAGTGTTTTTAGTCTTATTTTTAAAATGGCTAGGAGACAATTTCTGTTTTAAATTTGAAGATTTTCTGAAAATAATATTATAATTTAGTGTACCAGTATTATTCAAGAGTTCATCCAGTTCTAAAATATGGAAATTGTTTTTTACAATCCTCTTAATAGCAAAAGCTTTAGAATTATATTGTGTTACAAAATTAACACTTCTATCTATGGTCTTCTTCTTTTCATCATCGCTTCTTGATGTTACCATTTGATCGCCTAGGAGAGACTTTCTATCTATTACGGCCACCTCTGTCAATACTTTATCCAACAATTTTCTAGGATACCCTTGATCAAGAAATGCATCATACATGCATGCTGCCTGCCTTTGGAAGACTTTAAGGCTGGAACAATTCCTTTTAATCCTCATAAACTGACTTTTGGGAATATTTATTTTCCATTTACTGTAATGGCCACTTTTAAAATTAAGATATCTATTTTGGTCGACTTCTTTAATATAAGTTCTCGTATTCATTTTATCATCCACTATGGAGAGGGCTATATCCAGAAACGTTATTTCTGACTTGTGCACTGTACTTGTGAACTTTAATCCAAAGGTATTACAATTCAGTGAAGCTATAAATTGATTAATAGAATTTAAATCCCCATCCCAAATAATAAATAAATCATCTATTTACCGTTCGTATAGGACCAGGTTTGCCCCGAGCCCCACCCATATATGTTCCTCCTCAAAGCGCCCCATGAAGAGGTTGGCAAAACTCGAGGCGAACCTGGTCCCCATAGCGGTACCCCGTGTTTGTAAATAATAATTATTATTGAGCAAAAAATAATTGTGACTTAATATCTAATCAATAGAAGATAGAATAAACTTCTTTGTGACATCAGTGATAGTGTCGTCCAATAATAAGTAATGCTCCACCGCTTTTAATCCCAATTTGTGATCAATATTAGAATAAAGCGACTCAACGTCACATGTGATAAACCAATAGGACTGTTTCCATTCTACTTGCTCGATAAGTTTCAAAAAACAAGTTGTATCTTTAATATACGATCTTAGTAGCTTCACATGCTTCTGTAGAAAACTATCCACATAGCATGACAAGTTATTCATCATTGAACCCACCCCCGATATTATAGGTCTTCCGGGGGGTGATATCATACTCTTATGGATCTTTGGAAGATAGTAATATGTAGGAACTATCGGATATTGAGCAAGTAGAAAATGGTAAACCTCCTTTTGAATAACCCCCTACTCTAATGCCTTATCTAACAGACTTTTCAGGTTACTCTTAAAAATTTCTGTAGGGTTGACTTTTAGTTTCCTATAGTAAAACTGGTTACTGAGCTGGCGATTTGCCTCTAACAGGTAATCAGATGTATTAAGAAGAACAAACCCCCCCCTTTGTCGGCCTGTTTAATTGTCAGCTCCGGATCTGAACAGAGATTTTTAATTGCCAGCCTTTCTTCCCTAGTGAGATTATCTCTAATAAACCAACTTTTGTCCTCTTTATTGCACAATGTTCTAAATTGATCCATTGTTGCCTTGGAGAAGCATTCAATGTAGGGTCCTCTATATTGTAATGGGTAGAAGTTAGACCTATTCTTAAACTTCATATTTCCACCATATGTCGTGGTCCCTCTAAGCCCAACATCGTGCAATAAAGAGGACAAAAGTGGGTTTATTAGAGATAATCTCACTAGGGAAGAAAGGCTGGCAATTAAAAATCTCTGTTCAGATCCGGAGCTGACAATTAAAAAGGCCGACAAAGGGGGGGGGGGTTGTTCTTCTTAATACATCTGATTACCTGTTAGAGGCGAATCGCCAGCTCAGTAACCAGTTTTACTATAGGAAACTAAAAGTCAACCCTACAGAAAATTTTAAGAGTAACCTGAAAAGTCTGTTAGATAAGGCATTAGAGTAGGGGGCTATTCAAAATGAGGTTTACCATTTTCTACTTGCTCAATATCCGATAGTTCCTACATATTACTATCTTCCAAAGATCCATAAGAGTATGATATCACCCCCAGGAAGACCTATAATATCGGGGGTGGGTTCAATGACGAATAACTTGTCATGCTATGTGGATAGTTTTCTACAGAAGCATGCATGTGAAGCTACTAAGATCGTATATTAAAGATACAACTTGTTTTTTGAAAGTTATCGAGCAAGTAGAATGGAAACAGTCCTATTGGTTTATCACATGTGACGTTGAGTCGCTTTATTCTAATATTGATCACAAATTGGGATTAAAAGCGGTGGAGCATTACTTATTATTGAACAACACTATCACTGATGTCACAAAGAAGTTTATTCTATCTTCTATTGATTATATATTAAGTCACAATTATTTTTTGTTCAATAATAATTATTATTTACAAACACGGGGTACCGCTATGGGGACCAGGTTTGCCCTGAGTTTCGCCAACCTCTTCATGGGGCGCTTTGAGGAGGAACATATATGGGTGGGGCTCGGGGCGAACCTGGTCCTATACGGACGGTATATAGATGATTTATTTATTATTTGGGATGGGGATTTAAATTCTATTAATCAATTTATAGCTTCGCTGAATTGTAATACCTTTGGATTAAAGTTCACAAGTACAGTGCACAAGTCAGAAATAACGTTTCTGGATATAGCCCTCTCCATAGTGGATGATAAAATGAATACAAGAACTTATATTAAAGAAGTCGACCAAAATAGATATCTTAATTTTAAAAGGGGCCATTACAGTAAATGGAAAAGAAATGTTCCCAAAAGTCAGTTTATGAGGATTAAAAGGAATTGTTCCAGCCTTGAAGTCTTCCAAAAGCAGGCAGCATGCATGTATGATGCATTTCTTGATCAAGGGTATCCTAGAAAATTGTTGGATAAAGTATTGACAGAGGTGGCCGTAATAGATAGAAAGTCTCTCCTAGGCGATCAAATGGTAACATCAAGAAGCGATGATGAAAAGAAGAAGACCATAGATAGAAGTGTTAATTTTGTAACACAATATAATTCTAAAGCTTTTGCTATTAAGAGGATTGTAAAAAAACAATTTCCATATTTTAGAACTGGATGAACTCTTGAATAATACTGGCACACTAAATGATAATATTATTTTCAGAAAATCTTCAAATTTAAAACAGAAATTGGCTCCTAGCCATTTTAAAAATAAGACTAAAAACACTATAGATGTGAAGGGGCCTTTAGAAATGTGGCTTTCCACCAAACCACCTGGTTTTCATAGGTGTGGGAAAATGGGTTGTTTTACATGTAACTGCACAGAAAGGAAAACTGTATCTTTCTCTTCGAATGTATCTGATGAAACATTTTCTATTAAAGATTTTTTGAATTGTAGGTCTGATTTTGTGATCTACCTACTGACATGCGGTTGCGGCCTTCAATATATAGGCCGTACGATCAGACAACTGCATGTCAGATTTATGGAGCATAAAAGAAACATACTGATGAGATCCAGAACTAACTCACTGTACAGGCATTTTTCAGATTGCCAGAAGGGTTCTATTAAGATTATAAAAGTGATAGCTATTGAACAAATCAAAACAACAGCGAGAGGGGGAGACAGATATAACCGTCTATGTAGAACGGAGGCCTTCTGGATTTTTAGTATGAAGACTCTCACACCAGGAGGCCTTAATGATACAATTGAACTCAATAATATCTGAGTCCCTTGGATCTCTTTAGTATAATATAGTACATTTATTATTGATTTAAATTAATTGTTAATGGTTGGACAAACTGGCAGACGTATATCCGGATTTTATCTTTTATTGATTCTAATTTATTGTAGTTGTTTAAAATATGCCTTTTTTATATGATTTGTCTGCTGGAACGCAAAAATCCGTAGGTGGAACGCAAGCAGCATGTGACCGGAAGCTGGGAGTGGTCACATGTCTAGCTTGATTGGAATGGTTGAACTCAAGTTGCCCTGACAACGGGTAATTGTATGTAATTATGCACCTAGGTGTAAGAAGGCTGATTGCATATTGATGCAATTAAAGGAGGATAAAAGGCATCTAGTGGGCGATTCAACATACACGTCTGAGGAAGCCGCCGAGTACCCGGAAGTGGAGGCGGGGAAATGCGTCACGTGATCGGGCCTAGCAGTCTGTAAGAAACGGTGCTCACGCATGATCGTGTCCCTGGCTGTGACCACCGAATACACGGGCACTGCACTGAGAGAGGGAGGAAGGTGAGGGAGCGCTCCCTGGTCTAAATCCATGTTGGATCCACTTACTCATCATCTTTAAAGACCTTACTATAAGTCTCCGCTGTGTAAAGCCCCCACAAACAGCTATGTACGGGAGGTAGGAGGACACTTTATAAGTGATTTGCAAGGAATAATTTCAGTTACTTGGATCCACAAATAAGGAACTTACTGATGCTAACTTGAATGGATGATTAACACTAGAAGTGAGCTGGATTGCATGCCCTATTTTCAGTTTACTAATGGACTAATACCATACATATATTTTCTAATATACTGATCTAGGTATGATTAATTTTTTAATGTGCTGTTTATGCTTATAAATGGCCATATATGTTATTTGTGATATTAAATTAATTTTTTAAGTGAATTGTGACTGGACAGCGCTTCCTATTAAAACTTCGGTTTTAATTATCTTGTTCTTATATGGTACTAGTTGGAAAAGCTGAGCCCAACAGTGGCGGTCAAAACAGAAAATCTTTACAAAAGTGAGATCATATAATCCAGTGGTTCTCAAACTCGGTCCTCAGGACCCCACATAGTGCATGTTTTGCAGGAAACCCAGCAAGTGCACAGGTGTATTAATTAATCACTGACACATTTTAAAAGGTCTGCAGGTGGATCTAATTATGTCACTTTTGATTCTGAGAGGAGACCTGCAAAACATGCACCGTGAGGGGTCCTGAGGTCTGAGTTTGAGAACCTGTGATATAATCCAATCCAAAACTATGCATAAACACAATACCTAACCGTTATAGCAGTGTATGGTCTCATTTTAACAATGTAGGTCTGATAAATAATTTTGTGTATAATACACAGTCCTATAAAAAATCTATAAATCATATATAAGAATGCTAAATCAAGAAGTAAAACTGTTGAATATAACCATGCATAACAGTGATACATGAAAATTGTAAATGGGTACAAAATGCTTTGTCAGTTAATATGATGTGACTGTGTTACCAAATAATGTTACAATGCAATAAAATATTGCAGCTTTGTACAATTTAAAAAGTGATAAATAATGAAATATAGTTAATGTTATATCATATAATGCTTTATGACTATTGTGCATATTAACATAATACATGCAGAAATGTGGCAAGGGTCCTGATGTGGGACTCTATGGAACCCCAGGATCGTTAGGATGGAATTGCTGCATGAGAAATTCCATTCATGTTATTGTAGCAGGAAGTATCTGCTTGTCGACGTCTTTAGTAGCACTTACCTGTTCGAAGAAGGACCATTCCTGAAGGAAGCCACCACCGATGGATCTTTGGCCACTGAGAAGACGCTGGTTCTCATTTTTTGAAAGACTTAATCTACAAAGATTCATACTCAGTTGCTCAGGAAATGTCATTTTAAATTGGCACTATTTTTGAGCCAATCAGGACTTCTTTGAATAAACAGTGGCAGTTCGTCGTTGTGTGCAAATCATGGATTGTGTGTAATTGAGCCTCTTTTTCACTCTTTCAGATCTTATATGGTACTAGTTGGAAAAGCTAAGCCCAACAGAGTCAGTCAAAACAGAAAATCTTTAAAAAGGGAGATCATATAATCCAATCCAAAATTTTGCAAAAAAACAATACCTAACCGTTATAGCAGTGTATGGTCTCATTTTAACAATGTAGCTCTGATTAATCATTTTAGAGCTTCAACAAATAAGTGTATTAACCTAATACTTAAAAATGCTATATCCTAAGGTATAACAATGCTGTTTACAGTGTCAACAAAACATAAATCAATAACATACTGTATAAGTGTAAAATAACTTTTGTTACATAATCCTGTTGCATCTTAAAACTTATAATTGTGATGCACAACAGTGTAAGGTATGTGTATAATACACAGTCCTATAACAATCTATAAATCATATATAAGAATGCTAAATCAAGAAGTAAAACTGTTGAAGATAACCATGCATGACAGTGATACATGAAAATTGTGATATAATGAAATATAGTTAATGTTATATCATATAATGCTTTATGACTATTGTGCATATTAACATAATACATGCAGAGGTGTGGCAGGATTTCTGATGTGGGACTTTGTGGAACCCCAGGATCGTTAGGATGGATTTGCTGCATGAGAAATTCCATTCATAGCATTGTAGCAGGAAGTGTCTGCTTGTCCACATCTTTAGTAGCACTTACCTGTCCGAAGAAGGACCATTCCTGAAGGAAGCTAACACCGCTGGAACTTTGGCCACTGAGAAGACGCTGGTTCTCATTTTTTGAAAGCCTTAATCTACAAAGATTCATACTCAGTTTGTCAGGAAATGTCATTTTAAATTGGCACCATTTTTGAGCCAATCAGGACTTCTTCCAATAAACAATGACAGTTTGTCATAGTGAGAAAATCATGGATTGTGTGTTATTGAGCCTCTTTTTCAATCTTTCAGTTCTTATATGGTACTAGTTGGAACAGCTAAGCCCAAGAGTGGTGGTCAAAACAGAAAATCTTTAAAAAGGGAGATCATATAATCCAATCCAAAACTATGCATAAACACAATACCTAAACGTTATAGCAGTGTATGGTCTCATTTTAACAATGTAGGTCTGATAAATCATTTTAGAGCTTCAACAAATAAGTGTATTAACCTAATACTTAACAATGCTATATCCTAAGCATAACTATGCTTTATACAGTGTCAACAATACGTTAAACAATAACATACAGTATAAGTAAAAAATAACTTTAGTTACATAATCCTTTTGCATCTTAAAACTTAAAATTGTGTTGCATAACAGTGTAAGGTTTGTGTTTAATACACAGTCCTATAAAAATCTATAAATCATATATAAGAATGCTAAATCAAGAAGTAAAACTGTTGAAGATAACCATGCATAACAGTGATACATGAAAATTGAAAATGGGTACAAAATGCTTTGTCAGTTAATATGATGTGACTGTGTTACCAAATAATGTTACAATGCAATAAAATATTGCAGCTGTGTACAATTTAAAAAGTGATAATTAATGAAATATCGTTAATGTTATATCATATAATGCTTTATGACTATTCTGCATATTAACATAACACATGCAGAGGTGTGGCAGGGGTCCTGATGTGGGACTCTATGGAACCCCAGGATCGTTAGGATGGAATTGCTGCAGGAGAAATTCCATTCATATTATTGTAGCAGGAAGTGTCTGCTTGTCGACGTCTTTAGTAGCACTTACCTGTCCAAAGAAGGACCATTCCTGAAGGAAGCCACCACCGATGGAACTTTGGCCACTGAGAAGACGCTGGTTCTCATTTTTTGAAAACCTTAATCTACAAAGATTCATACTCAGTTGGTCAGGAAATGTCATTTTAAATTGACACCATTTTTGAGCCAATCAGGACTTCTTTGAATAAACAGTGGCAGTTCGTCATAGTGAGCAAATCATAGATTGTGTGTTATTGAGCCTCCTTTTCACTGTTTCAGATCTTATATGGTACTAGTTGGAAAAGCTAAGCCGAACAGTGTCGGTCAAAACAGAAAATCTTTAAAAAGGGAGATCATATAATCCAATCCAAAATTTTGCAAAAAAACAATACCTAACCGTTATAGCAGTGTATGGTCTCATTTTAACAATGTAGCTCTGATTAATCATTTTAGAGCTTCAACAAATAAGTGTATTAACCTAATACTTAAAAATGCTATATCCTAAGGTATAACAATGCTGTTTACAGTGTCAACAAAACATAAATCAATAACATACTGTATAAGTGTAAAATAACTTTTGTTACATAATCCTGTTGCATCTTAAAACTTATAATTGTGATGCACAACAGTGTAAGGTATGTGTATAATACACAGTCCTATAACAATCTATAAATCATATATAAGAATGCTAAATCAAGAAGTAAAACTGTTGAAGATAACCATGCATGACAGTGATACATGAAAATTGTGATATAATGAAATATAGTTAATGTTATATCATATAATGCTTTATGACTATTGTGCATATTAACATAATACATGCAGAGGTGTGGCAGGATTTCTGATGTGGGACTTTGTGGAACCCCAGGATCGTTAGGATGGATTTGCTGCATGAGAAATTCCATTCATAGCATTGTAGCAGGAAGTGTCTGCTTGTCCACATCTTTAGTAGCACTTACCTGTCCGAAGAAGGACCATTCCTGAAGGAAGCTAACACCGCTGGAACTTTGGCCACTGAGAAGACGCTGGTTCTCATTTTTTGAAAGCCTTAATCTACAAAGATTCATACTCAGTTTGTCAGGAAATGTCATTTTAAATTGGCACCATTTTTGAGCCAATCAGGACTTCTTCCAATAAACAATGACAGTTTGTCATAGTGAGAAAATCATGGATTGTGTGTTATTGAGCCTCTTTTTCAATCTTTCAGTTCTTATATGGTACTAGTTGGAACAGCTAAGCCCAAGAGTGGTGGTCAAAACAGAAAATCTTTAAAAAGGGAGATCATATAATCCAATCCAAAACTATGCATAAACACAATACCTAAACGTTATAGCAGTGTATGGTCTCATTTTAACAATGTAGGTCTGATAAATCATTTTAGAGCTTCAACAAATAAGTGTATTAACCTAATACTTAACAATGCTATATCCTAAGCATAACTATGCTTTATACAGTGTCAACAATACGTTAAACAATAACATACAGTATAAGTAAAAAATAACTTTAGTTACATAATCCTTTTGCATCTTAAAACTTAAAATTGTGTTGCATAACAGTGTAAGGTTTGTGTTTAATACACAGTCCTATAAAAATCTATAAATCATATATAAGAATACTAAATCAAGAAGTAAAACTGTTGAAGATAACCATGCATAACAGTGATACATGAAAATTGAAAATGGGTACAAAATGCTTTGTCAGTTAATATGATGTGACTGTGTTACCAAATAATGTTACAATGCAATAAAATATTGCAGCTGTGTACAATTTAAAAAGTGATAATTAATGAAATATCGTTAATGTTATATCATATAATGCTTTATGACTATTCTGCATATTAACATAACACATGCAGAGGTGTGGCAGGGGTCCTGATGTGGGACTCTATGGAACCCCAGGATCGTTAGGATGGAATTGCTGCAGGATAAATTCCATTCATAGTATTGTAGCAGGAAGTGTCTGCTTGTCGACGTCTTTAGTAGCACTTACCTGTCCAAAGAAGGACCATTCCTGAAGGAAGCCACCACCGATGGAACTTTGGCCACTGAGAAGACGCTGGTTCTCATTTTTTGAAAACCTTAATCTACAAAGATTCATACTCAGTTGGTCAGGAAATGTCATTTTAAATTGACACCATTTTTGAGCCAATCAGGACTTCTTTGAATAAACAGTGGCAGTTCGTCATAGTGAGCAAATCATAGATTGTGTGTTATTGAGCCTCCTTTTCACTGTTTCAGATCTTATATGGTACTAGTTGGAAAAGCTAAGCCGAACAGTGTCGGTCAAAACAGAAAATCTTTAAAAAGGGAGATCATATAATCCAATCCAAAACTATGCATAAACACAATACCTATCCGTTACAGCAGTGTATGGTCTCATTTTAACAATGTAGGTCTGATAAATCATTTTAGAGCTTCAACAATAAGTGTATTAACCTAATACTTAAAAATGCTATATCCTAAGGCAGGCCTGGCCAACCTGTGGCTCTCCAGCTGTTGTAAAACTACAAGTCCCATCATGCCTTGCCACAGTTTTGCTATTAGGGAATGCTAAAACTGTGGCAGGGTTATGCTGGGATGTGTAGTTTCACTACATCTGGAGAGCCACGGGTTGGCCAGGCCTGTCCTAAGGCATAACAATGCTTTATACAGTGTCAACAATACATAAATCAATAACATACTGTATAAGTGTAAAATAACTTTAGTTACATAATCCTTTTGCATCTTAAAACTTATAATTGTGATGCATAACAGTGTAAGGTTTGTGTGTAAGACACAGTCCTATAAAAATCTATAATTCATATATAAGAATGCTAAATCAAGAAGTAAAACTGTTTAAGATAACCATGCATTACAGTGATACATGAAAATTGTAAATGGGTACAAAATGCTTTGTCAGTTAATATGATGTGACTGTGTTACCAAATAGTGTTATAATGCAATAAAATATTGCAGCTGTGTACAATTTAAATAGTGATAAATAATGAAATATAGTTCATTAATATTATATCATATAATGCTTTATGACTATTGTGCATATTAACATAATAAATGCAGAGGTGTGGCAGGGTTCCTGATGTGTGACTCTATGGAACCCCAGGATCATTAGGATGGATTTGCTGCATGAGAAAATCCATTCATAGTATTGTAGCAGGAAGTGTACGCTTGTCGACATCATTAGAAGCACTTTCCTGTCCGAGGAAGGACGATTCCTGAAGGAAGCCACCACCGCTGGAACTTTGGCCACTGAGAAGACGCTGGTTCTCATTTTTTGAAAGCCTTAATCTACAAAGATTCATACTCAGTTGGTCAGGAAATGTAATTTTAAATTACCACCATTTTTGAGCCAATCAGGACTTCTTCCAATAAACAATGACAGTTTGTCATAGTGAGCAAATCATGGATTGTGTGTTATTGAGCCTCTTTTTCACTCTTTCAGTTCTTATCTGGTACTAGTAGGAAAAGCTTTGCCCAACAGTGGTGGTCAAAACAGAAAATCTTTAAAAAGGGAGGATCATTTAATCCAACCCGAAACTATGCATAAACACAATACCTAACCGTTATAGCAGTGTATGGTCTCATTTTAACAATGTAGGTCTGATAAATCATTTTAGAGCTTCAACAAATAAGTGTATTAACCTAATACTTAACAATGCTATATCCTTAGGCATAACAATGCTTTATACAGTGTCAACTATACGTAAATCAATAACATACAGTATAAGTTTTAAATAACGTTAGTTACATAATCCCATTGCTTCTAAAAACTTATATTTGTGATGCAGAACAGTGTAAGGTTTGAGTATAATACACAGTCCTATAACAATCTATAAATCATATATAAGAATGCTAAATCAAGAAGTAAAACTGTTGAAGATAACCATGCATAACAGTGATACATGAAAATTGTAAATGGGTACAAATGCTTTGTCAGTTAATATGATGTGACTGTGTTACCAAATAGTGTTATAATGCAATAAAATATTGCAGCTGTGTACAATTTAAATAGTGATAAATAATGAAATATAGTTCATTAATATTATATCATATAATGCTTTTTGACTATTGTGCATATTAACATAATACATGCAGAGGTGTGGCAGGGTTCCTGATGTGTGACTCTATGGAACCCCAGGATCATTAGGATGGATTTGCTGCATGAGAAATTCCATTCATAGTATTGTAGCAGGAAGTGTACGCTTGTCGACATCTTTAGTAGCATATACCTGTCCGAAGAAGGACCATTCCTGAAGGAAGCCACCACCGCTGGAACTTTGGCCACTGAGAAGACGCTGGTTCTCATTTTTTGAAAGCCTTAATAAACAAAGATTCATACTCAGTTGGTCAGGAAATGTCATTTTAAATTACCTCCATTTTTGAGCCAATCAGGACTTCTTCCAATAAACAATGACAGTTTGTCATAGTGAGCAAATCATGGATTGTGTGTTATTGAGCCTCTTTTTCACTCTTTCAGTTCTTATCTGGTACTAGTAGGAAAAGCTAATCCCAACAGTGGCGGTCAAAACAGAAAATCTTTAAAAGGAGAGGATCATATAATCCAATCGGAAACTATGCATAAACACAATACCTAACCGTTATAGCAGTGTATGGTCTCATTTTAACAACGTAGGTCTGAAAAATCATTTTAGAGCTTCAAAAAATAAGTGTATTAACCTAATACTTAACAATGCTATATCCTAACTCATAACAATGCTTTATACAGTGTCAACAATACGTAAATAAATAACATACAGTATAAGTGTAAAATAACTTTAGTTACATAATCCTGTTGCATCTTAAAACTTATAATTGTGATGCATAACAGTGTAAGGTTTGTGTATAATACGCAGTCCTATAAAAATCTATAAATCATATATAAGAATGCTAAATCAAGAAGTAAAACTGTTGAAGATAACCATGCATAACAGTGATACATGAAAATTGTAAATGGGTACAAAATGCTTTGTCAGTTAATATGATGTGACTGTGTTACCAAATAATGTTAAAATGCAATAAAATATTGCAGCTGTGTACAATTTAAAAAGTGATAAATAATGAAATATAGTTAATGTTATATCATATAATGCTTTATGACTATTGTGCATATTAACATAATACATGCAGAGGTGTGTCAGGATTTCTGAGGTGGGTCTTTGTGGAACCCCAGGATTGTTAGCATGGATTTGCTGCATGAGAAATTCCATTCATAGTATTGTTGCAGGAAGTGTCCGCTTGTCGACATATTTAGTAGCACTTACCTTTCTGAAGAAGGACCATTCCTGAAGGAAGCCACCACCGCTGGAACTTTGGCCACTGAGAAGACGCTGGTTCTCATTTTTTGAAAGCCTTAATAAACAAAGATTCATACTCAGTTGGTCAGGAAATGTCATTTTAAATTACCTCCATTTTTGAGCCAATCAGGACTTCTTCCAATAAACAATGACAGTTTGTCATAGTGAGCAAATCATGGATTGTGTGTTATTGAGCCTCTTTTTCACTCTTTCAGTTCTTATCTGGTACTAGTAGGAAAAGCTAATCCCAACAGTGGCGGTCAAAACAGAAAATCTTTAAAAGGAGAGGATCATATAATCCAATCGGAAACTATGCATAAACACAATACCTAACCGTTATAGCAGTGTATGGTCTCATTTTTACAACGTAGGTCTGAAAAATCATTTTAGAGCTTCAAAAAATAAGTGTATTAACCTAATACTTAACAATGCTATATCCTAACTCATAACAATGCTTTATACAGTGTCAACAATACGTAAATAAATAACATACAGTATAAGTGTAAAATAACTTTAGTTACATAATCCTGTTGCATCTTAAAACTTATAATTGTGATGCATAACAGTGTAAGGTTTGTGTATAATACGCAGTCCTATAAAAATCTATAAATCATATATAAGAATGCTAAATCAAGAAGTAAAACTGTTGAAGATAACCATGCATAACAGTGATACATGAAAATTGTAAATGGGTACAAAATGCTTTGTCAGTTAATATGATGTGACTGTGTTACCAAATAATGTTAAAATGCAATAAAATATTGCAGCTGTGTACAATTTAAAAAGTGATAAATAATGAAATATAGTTAATGTTATATCATATAATGCTTTATGACTATTGTGCATATTAACATAATACATGCAGAGGTGTGTCAGGATTTCTGAGGTGGGTCTTTGTGGAACCCCAGGATTGTTAGCATGGATTTGCTGCATGAGAAATTCCATTCATAGTATTGTTGCAGGAAGTGTCCGCTTGTCGACATATTTAGTAGCACTTACCTTTCTGAAGAAGGACCATTCCTGAAGGAAGCCACCACCGCTGGAACTTTGGCCACTGAGAAGACGCTGGTTCTCATTTTTTGAAAGCCTTAATAAACAAAGATTCATACTCAGTTGGTCAGGAAATGTCATTTTAAATTACCTCCATTTTTGAGCCAATCAGGACTTCTTCCAATAAACAATGACAGTTTGTCATAGTGAGCAAATCATGGATTGTGTGTTATTGAGCCTCTTTTTCACTCTTTCAGTTCTTATCTGGTACTAGTAGGAATAGCTAATCCCAACAGTGGCGGTCAAAACAGAAAATCTTTAAAAGGAGAGGATCATATAATCCAATCGGAAACTATGCATAAACACAATACCTAACCGTTATAGCAGTGTATGGTCTCATTTTAACAACGTAGGTCTGAAAAATCATTTTAGAGCTTCAAAAAATAAGTGTATTAACCTAATACTTAACAATGCTATATCCTAACTCATAACAATGCTTTATACAGTGTCAACAATACGTAAATAAATAACATACAGTATAAGTGTAAAATAACTTTAGTTACATAATCCTGTTGCATCTTAAAACTTATAATTGTGATGCATAACAGTGTAAGGTTTGTGTATAATGGGGGTAATTCTGAGTTGATCGCAGCATCAAGTTTGTTAGCAATTGGGGAAAAACCATGTGCACTGCAGGGGAAACAGATATAACATGTGCAGAGAGAGTTAGATTTGGGTGGGGTCTGGTCAAACTGAAATCTAAATTGCAGTGTAAAAATAAAGCAGCCAGTATTTACCCTGCACAGAAACTAAATAACCCACCCAAATCTAACTTTCTCTGCAAATGTATATCTGTCCCCCTTGCAGTGCACATGGTTTTGCCCAGTTGCTAACAAACTTGATGCTGCGATCAAGTCAGAATTATCCCCAATACACAGTCCTATAACATTCTAGAAATCATATATAAGAATGCTAAATCAAGAAGTAAAACTGTTGAAGATAACCATGCATAACAGTGATACATGAAAATTGTAAATGGGTACAAAATGCTTTGTCAGTTAATATGATGTGACTGTGTTACCAAATAGT
Organism: Pseudophryne corroboree; assembly: GCF_028390025.1. Classification (NCBI taxonomy): domain Eukaryota; kingdom Metazoa; phylum Chordata; class Amphibia; order Anura; family Myobatrachidae; genus Pseudophryne; species Pseudophryne corroboree. Next base: position 838,636,606 of record NC_086445.1, read on the forward strand.
GTTATTATGCAATAAAATATTGCAGCTGTGTACAATTTAAATAGTGATAAATAATGAAATATAGTTCATTAATATTATATCATATAATGCTTTATGACTATTGTGCATATTAACATAATACATGCAGAGGTGTGGCAGGGTTCCTGATGTGTGACTCTATGGAACCCCAGGATCATTAGGATGGATTTGCTGCATGAGAAATTCCATTCATAGTATTGTAGCAGGAAGTGTACGCTTGTCGATCTCTTTAGTAGCACTTACCTGTCCGAAGAAGGACCATTCCTGAAGGAAGCCACCACCGCTGGTACTTTGGCCACTGAGAAGACGCTGGTTCTTATTTTTTGAAAGCCTTAATCTACAAAGATTCAACTCAGTTGGTCAGGAAATGTCATTTTAAATTACCACCATTTTTGAGCCAATCAGGACTTCTTCCAATAAACAATGACAGTTTGTCATAGTGAGCAAATCATGGATTATGTGTTATTGAGCCTCTTTTTCACTCATTCAGTTCTTATCTGGTACTAGTAGGAAAAGCTTTGCCCAACAGTGGTGGTCAAAACAGAAAATCTTTAAAAAGGGAGGAACATTTTAATCCAACCCGAAACTATGCATAAACACAATACCTAACCGTTACAGCAGTGTATGGTCTCATTTTAACAATGTAGGTCTGATAAATCATTTTCTCTGACGTCCTAGTGGATGCTGGGAACTCCGTAAGGACCATGGGGAATAGACGGGCTCCGCAGGAGACTGGGCACTCTAAAAGAAAGATTAGGTACTATCTGGTGTGCACTGGCTCCTCCCACTATGACCCTCCTCCAGACCTCAGTTAGATTTCTGTGCCCGGCCGAGCTGGATGCACACTAGGGGCTCTCCTGAGCTCCTAGAAAGAAAGTTTATTTTAGGTTTTTTATTTTACAGTGAGACCTGCTGGCAACAGGCTCACTGCATCGAGGGACTAAGGGCAGAAGAAGCGAACCTACCTGCTTGCAGCTAGCTTGGGCTTCTTAGGCTACTGGACACCATTAGCTCCAGAGGGATCGACCGCATGGAACTGGCCTTGGTGTTCGTTCCCGGAGCCGCGCCGCCGTCCCCCTTACAGAGCCAGAAGCAAGAAGAGGTCTGGAAAATCGGCGGCAGAAGACATCAGTCTTCACCAAGGTAGCACACAGCATTGCAGCTGTGCGCCATTGCTCCTCATACACACTTCACACTCCGGTCACTGAGGGTGCAGGGCGCTGGGGGGGGCGCCCTGAGCAGCAATAAAAACACCTTGGCTGGCAAATATATCACAATATATAGCCCCAGAGGCTATATATGTGATAAATACCCCTGCCAGAATCCATAAAAAAGCAGGAGAAAAGTCAGCGAAAAAGGGGCGGAGCTATCTCCCTCAGCACACTGGCGCCATTTTCTCTTCACAGTGCAGCTGGAAGACAGCTCCCCAGGCTCTCCCCTGTAGTTTGCAGGCTCAAAGGGTTAAAAAGAGAGGGGGGCACTAAATTTAGGCGCAATATTGTATATACAAGCAGCTATTGGGAAAAATTCACTCAATATAGTGTTAATCCCTAAATTATATAGCGCTCTGGAGTGTGCTGGCATACTCTCTCTCTGTCTCCCCAAAGGGCTGTGTGGGGTCCTGTCCTCAGTCAGAGCATTCCCTGTGTGTGTGCGGTGTGTCGGTACGGCTGTGTCGACACGTTTGATGAGGAGGCTTATGTGGTGGCAGAGCAGATGCCGATAAATGTGATGTCGCCCCCTGTGGGGCCGACACCAGAGTGGATGGATAGGTGGAAGGTATAAACCGACAGTGTCAACTCCTTACATAAAAGGCTGGATGACGTAACAGCTGTGGGACAGCCGGCATCTCAGCCCGCGCCTGCCCAGGCGTCTCAAAGGCCATCAGGGGCTCAAAAACGCCCGCTCCCTCAGATGGCCAGACACAGATGTCGACACGGAGTCTGACTCCACTGTCGACGAGGTTGAGACATATACACAATCCACTAGGAACATCCGTTACATGATCCTGGCAATAAAAAATGTGTTACACATTTTTGACATTAACCCAAGTACCACTAAAAAAGGGTTTTATGTTTGGGGAGAAAAAGCAGGCAGTGTTTTGTTCCCCCATCAAATGAGTGAATGGAGTGTGAAAAAGCGTGGGTTCCCCCGATAAGAAACTGGTAATTTCTAAAAAGTTACTGATGGCGTACCCTTTCCCGCCAGAGGATAAGTTACGCTGGGAGATATCCCCTAGGATGGATAAGGCGCTCACACGTTTGTCAAAAAAGGTGGCACTGCCGTCTTAGGATACGGCCACTTTGAAGGTACCTGCTGATAAAAAGCAGGAGGCTATCCTGAAGTCTGTATTTACACACTCAGGTACTAGACTGAGACCTGCAGATAGTGCTGCTGCAGCGTGGTCTGTGACCCTGTCAAACAGGGATACTATTTTGCGAACATAAGAGCATATTAAAGACGTCGTCTTATATATGAGGGATGCACAGAGGGATATTTTGCCGGCTGGCATCCAGAATTAATGCAATGTCCATTCTGTCAAGAGGGTATTAGAGACCCGACACTGGACAGGTGATGCTGACTTTAAAAGGCACATAGAGCCTTATAAGGGTGAGGAATTGTTTGGGGATGGTCTCTGGGACCTCGTTTCCACAGCAACAGCTGTGAAGAAAAAATTTTACCTCAGGTTTCCTCACAGCCTAAGAAAGCACTGTATTATCAGGTACAGTCCTGTCGGCTTCAGAAAAGCAAGCGGGTCAAAGGCGCTTCCTTTCTGCACAGAGACGAGGGAAGAGGGAAAAAGCTGCACCAGTCAGCCAGTTCCCAGAATCAAAATTCTTCCCCCGCTTCCTCTGAGTCCACCGCATGACGCGGGGGCTCCACAGGCGTAGCCAGGTACGGTGGGGGGCCGCCTCAAAAATTTCAGCGATCAGTGGGCTCGCTCACAGGTGGATCCCTGGATCCTTCAAGTAGTATCTCAGGGGTACAAGCTGGAATTCGAGGTGTCTCCCCCCCGCCATTTCCTCAAATCTGCCTTGCCGACAACTCCCTCAGGCAGGGAGGCTGTGCTAGAGGCAATTCACAAGCTGTATTCCCAGCAGGTGATAGTCAAGGTGCCCCTACTTCAACAAGGACGGGGTTACTATTCCACACTGTCTGTGGTACCGAAACCGGACGGTTCGGTGAGACCCATTTTAAATTTGAAATCCTTGAACACATACATAAAAAAATTCAAGTTCAAGATGGAATCGCTCAGGGCGGTTATTGCAAGCCTGGAGGAGGGGGATTACATGGTATCCCTGGACATCAAGGATGCTTACCTACATGTCCCCATTTACCATCCTCACCAGGAGTACCTCAGATTTGTGGTACAGGATTGCCATTACCAATTCCAAACACTGCCGTTTGGACTGTCCACGGCACCGAAGGTCTTTACCAAGGTAATGGCAGAAATGATACTCCTTCGAAAAAAGGGAGTTTTAATTATCCCGTACTTGGACGATCTCCTTATAAAGGCGAGGTCCAAGGAGCAGTTGTTGGTCGGAGTAGCACTATCTCGGGAAGTGCTACAACAGCACGGATGGATTCTATACATTCCAAAGTCACAGCTGGTTCCTACCACACGCCTACTGTTCCTGGGGATGGTTCTGGACACAGAACAGAAAAAAATGTTTCTCCCGCAGGAGAAAGCCAAGGAGCTGTCATCTCTAGTCAGAGACCTCCTGAAACCAAAACAGGTATCGGTGCATTACTGCACACGAGTCCTGGGAAAAATGGTAGCTTCTTACGAAGCAAAATTCCATTCGGCAGGTTCCATGCAAGAACCTTTCAGTGGGACCTCTTTGATAAGTGGTCGGGATCGCATCTTCAGATGCATCGGCTGATAACCCTGTCTCCAAGGACCAGGGTATCTCTACTGTGGTGGCTGCAGAGTGCTCATCTTCAAGAGGGCCGCAGATTCGGCATACATGACTGGGTCCTGGTAACCACGGATGCCAGCCTTCGAGGCTGGGGGGCAGTCACACAGGGAAGAAATTTCCAAGGACTGTGGTCAAGTCAGGAGTCGTCCCTACACATAAATATTCTGGAACTGAGGGCCATTTACAATGCCCTGAGTCTGGCAAGGCCTCTGCTTCAAAACCAGCCGGTACTGATCCAATCAGACAACATCACGGCAGTCGCCCATGTAAACCGACAGGGCGGCACAAGAAGCAGGATGGCGATGGCAGAAGCCACAAGGATTCTCCGATGGGCGGAAAATCACGTCTTAGCACTGTCAGCAGTGTTCATTCCGAGAGTGGACAACTGGGAAGCAGACTTCCTCAGCAGACACAACCTACACCCGGGAGAGTGGGGACTTCATCCAGAAGTCTTCCAACTGTTGGTAAACCGTTGGGAAAGGCCACAGGTGGACATGATGGCGTCCCGCCTAAACAAAAAACTAGATATTGCGCCAGGTCAAGGGACCCTCAGGCAATAGCTGTGGACGCTCTAGTGACACCGTGGGTGTACCAGTCGGTTTATGTATTCCCTCCTCTGCCTCTCATACCAAAGGTACTGAGAATAATAAGAAAACGAGGAGTAAGAACGATACTCGTGGTTCCGGATGGGCCAAGAAGAGCTTGGTACCCAGAACTTCAAGAAATGATATCAGAGGACCCATGGCCTCTACCGCTCAGACAGCATCTGCTACAGCAGGGGCACTGTCTGTTCCAAGACTTACGGCGGCTGCGTTTGACGGCATGGCGGTTGAATTCCGGATCCTAAAGGAAAAGGGCATTCCGGAGGAAGTCATTCCTACGCTGATAAAAGCCAGGAAAGAAGTAACCGCAAACCATTATCACCGTATTTGGCGAAAATATGTTGCGTGGTGTGAGGCCAGGAAGGCCCCAACAGAGGAATTTCAGCTGGGTCGTTTTCTGCACTTCCTACAGTCAGGAGTGACTATGGGCCTAAACTTGGGTTCCATTAAGGTCCAGATTTCGGCTCTGTCGATTTTCTTCCAGAAAGAACTGGCTTCACTGCCTGGAGTTCAGACATTTGTAAAGGGAGTGCTACATATTCAGCCCCCTTTTGTGCCTCCTGTGGCACCTTGGGATCTCAACGTGGTGTTGAGTTTCCTAAAATCACATTGGTTTGAGCCACTTAAAACTGTGGATTTGAAATATCTCACGTGGAAAGTGGTCATATTATTGGCCTTGGCTTCGGCCAGGCATGTGTCAGAATTGGCGGCTTTGTCATGTAAAAGCCCTTATCTGATTTTCCATATGGATAGGGCAGAATTGAGGACTCGTCCCCAGTTTCTCCCTAAGGTGGTATCAGCTTTTCACTTGAACCAACCTATTGTAGTGCCTGCGGCTACTAGGGACTTGGAAGATTCCAAGTTACTGGACGTAGTCAGGGCCTTAAAAATGTATATTTCCAGGACGGCTGGAGTCAGGAAAACTGACTCGCATTTTATCCTGTAGGCACCCAACAAAATAGGTGCTCCTGCTTCTAAGCAGACTATTGCTCGCTGAATTTGTAGCACAATTCAGCTGGAGCATTCTGCGGCTGGATTGCCGCATCCTAAATCAGTAAAAGCCCATTCCACGAGGAAAGTGGGCTCATCTTGGGCGGCTGCCCGAGGGGTCTCGGCTTTACAACTTTGCCGAGCTGCAACTTGGTCAGGGGCAAACACGTTTGCTAAATTCTACAAATTTGATACCCTGGCTGAGGAGGACCTTGAGTTCTCTCATTCGGTGCTGCAGAGTCATCCGCACTCTCCCGCCCGTTTGGGAGCTTTGGTATAATCCCCATGGTCCTTACGGAGTTCCCAGCATCCACTAGGACGTCAGAGAAAATAAGATTTTACTCACCGGTAAATCTATTTCTCGTAGTCCGTAGTGGATGCTGGGCGCCCATCCCAAGTGCGGATTGTCTGCAATACTTGTATGTAGTTATTGCCTAACTAAGGGTTATTGTTGAGCCATCTGTTGAGAGGCTCAGTTATATTTCATACTGTTAACTGGGTATAGTATCACGAGTTATACGGTGTGATTGGTGTGGCTGGTATGAGTCTTACCCGGGATTCAAAATCCTTCCTTATTGTGTCAGCTCTTCCGGGCAGAGTATCCTAACTGAGGTCTGGAGGAGGGTCATAGTGGGAGGAGCCAGTGCACACCAGATAGTACCTAATCTTTCTTTTAGAGTGCCCAGTCTCCTGCGGATCCCGTCTATTCCCCATGGTCCTTACGGAGTTCCCAGCATCCACTACGGACTACGAGAAATAGATTTAGCGGTGAGTAAAATCTTATTTTAGAGCTTCAACAAATAAGTGTATTAACCTAATACTTAACAATGCTATATCCTAAGGCATAACAATGCTTTATACAGTGTCAACTATACGTAAATCAATAACATACAGTATAAGTTTTAAATAACTTTAGTTACATAATCCTGTTGCTTCTTAAAACTTATAATTGTGATGCATAACAGTGTAAGGTTTGTGTATAATACACAGTCCTATAACAATCTATAAATCATATATAAGAATGCTAAATCAAGAAGTAAAACTGTTGAAGATAACCATGCATAACAGTGATACATGAAAATTGTAAATGGGTACAAAATGCTTTGTCAGTTAATATGATGTGACTGTGTTACCAAATAGTGTTATAATGCAATAAAATATTGCAGCTGTGTACAATTTAAATAGTGATAAATAATGAAATATAGTTCATTAATATTATATCATATAATGCTTTATGACTATTGTGCATATTAACATAATACATGCAGAGGTGTGGCAGGGTTCCTGATGTGTGACTCTATGGAACCCCAGGATCATTAGGATGGATTTGCTGCATGAGAAATTCCATTCATAGTATTGTAGCAGGAAGTGTACGCTTGTCGATCTCTTTAGTAGCACTTACCTGTCCGAAGAAGGACCATTCCTGAAGGAAGCCACCACCGCTGGAACTTTGGCCACTGAGAAGACGCTGGTTCTCATTTTTTGAAAGCCTTAATCTACAAAGATTCAACTCAGTTGGTCAGGAAATGTCATTTTAAATTACCACCATTTTTGAGCCAATCAGGACTTCTTCCAATAAACAATGACAGTTTGTCATAGTGAGCAAATCATGGATTGTGTGTTATTGAGCCTCTTTTTCACTCTTTCAGTTCTTATCTGGTACTAGTAGGAAAAGCTTTGCCCAACAGTGGTGGTCAAAACAGAAAATCTTTAAAAAGGGAGGAACATTTTAATCCAACCCGAAATTATGCATAAACACTAGAGATGAGCGCCTGAAATTTTTCGGGTTTTGTGTTTTGGTTTTGGGTTCGGTTCCGCGGCCGTGTTTTGGGTTCGAACGCGTTTTTGCAAAACCTCACCGAATTATTTTTGTCGGATTCGGGTGTGTTTTGGATTCGGGTGTTTTTTTCCAAAAACACTAAAAAACAGCTTAAATCATAGAATTTGGGGGTCATTTTGATCCCAAAGTATTATTAACCTCAAAAACCATAATTTACACTCATTTTCAGTCTATTCTGAATACCTCACACCTCACAATATTATTTTTAGTCCTAAAATTTGCACCGAGGTCGCTGTGTGAGTAAGATAAGCGACCCTAGTGGCCGACACAAACACCGGGCCCATCTAGGAGTGGCACTGCAGTGTCACGCAGGATGTCCCTTCCAAAAAACCCTCCCCAAACAGCACATGACGCAAAGAAAAAAAGAGGCGCAATGAGGTAGCTGTGTGAGTAAGATTAGCGACCCTAGTGGCCGACACAAACACCGGGCCCATCTAGGAGTGGCACTGCAGTGTCACGCAGGATGGCCCTTCCAAAAAACCCTCCCCAAACAGCACATGACGCAAAGAAAAAAAGAGGCGCAATGAGGTAGCTGACTGTGTGAGTAAGATTAGCGACCCTAGTGGCCGACACAAACACCGGGCACATCTAGGAGTGGCACTGCAGTGTCACGCAGGATGTCCCTTCCAAAAAACCCTCCCCAAACAGCACATGACGCAAAGAAAAAAAGAGGCGCAATGAGGTAGCTGTGTGAGTAAGATTAGCGACCCTAGTGGCCGACACAAACACCGGGCACATCTAGGAGTGGCACTGCAGTGTCACGCAGGATGTCCCTTCCAAAAAACCCTCCCCAAACAGCACATGACGCAAAGAAAAAAAGAGGCGCAATGAGGTAGCTGTGTGAGTAAGATTAGCGACCCTAGTGGCCGACACAAACACCGGGCCCATCTAGGAGTGGCACTGCAGTGTCACGCAGGATGTCCCTTCCAAAAAACCCTCCCCAATCAGCACATGATGCAAAGAAAAAGAAAAGAAAAAAGAGGTGCAAGATGGAATTATCCTTGGGCCCTCCCACCCACCCTTATGTTGTATAAACAAAACAGGACATGCACACTTTAACCAACCCATCATTTCAGTGACAGGGTCTGCCACACGACTGTGACTGATATGACGGGTTGGTTTGGACCCCCCCCAAAAAAGAAGCAATTAATCTCTCCTTGCACAAACTGGCTCTACAGAGGCAAGATGTCCACCTCATCTTCACCCTCCGATATATCACCGTGTACATCCCCCTCCTCACAGATTATCAATTCGTCCCCACTGGAATCCACCATCTCAGCTCCCTGTGTACTTTGTGGAGGCAATTGCTGCTGGTCAATGTCTCCGCGGAGGAATTGATTATAATTCATTTTAATGAACATCATCTTCTCCACATTTTCTGGATGTAACCTCGTACGCCGATTGCTGACAAGGTGAGCGGCGGCACTAAACACTCTTTCGGAGTACACACTTGTGGGAGGGCAACTTAGGTAGAATAAAGCCAGTTTGTGCAAGGGCCTCCAAATTGCCTCTTTTTCCTGCCAGTATAAGTACGGACTGTGTGACGTGCCTACTTGGATGCGGTCACTCATATAATCCTCCACCATTCTATCAATGTTGAGAGAATCATATGCAGTGACAGTAGACGACATGTCCGTAATCGTTGTCAGGTCCTTCAGTCCGGACCAGATGTCAGCATCAGCAGTCGCTCCAGACTGCCCTGCATCACCGCCAGCGGGTGGGCTCGGAATTCTGAGCCTTTTCCTCGCACCCCCAGTTGCGGGAGAATGTGAAGGAGGAGATGTTGACAGGTCGCGTTCCGCTTGACTTGACAATTTTGTCACCAGCAGGTCTTTCAACCCCAGCAGACCTGTGTCTGCCGGAAAGAGAGATCCAAGGTAGACTTTAAATCTAGGATCGAGCACGGTGGCCAAAATGTAGTGCTCTGATTTCAACAGATTGACCACCCGTGAATCCTTGTTAAGCGAATTAAGGGCTGCATCCACAAGTCCCACATGCCTAGCGGAATCGCTCCGTGTTAGCTCCTCCTTCAATGCCTCCAGCTTCTTCTGCAAAAGCCTGATGAGGGGAATGACCTGACTCAGGCTGGCAGTGTCTGAACTGACTTCACGTGTGGCAAGTTCAAAGGGCATCAGAACCTTGCACAACGTTGAAATCATTCTCCACTGCACTTGAGACAGGTGCATTCCACCTACTATATCGTGCTCAATTGTATAGGCTTGAATGGCCTTTTGCTGCTCCTCCAACCTCTGAAGCATATAGAGGGTTGAATTCCACCTCGTTACCACTTCTTGCTTCAGATGATGGCAGGGCAGGTTCAGTAGTTTTTGGTGGTGCTCCAGTTTTCTGTACGTGGTGCCTGTACGCCGAAAGTGTCCCGCAATTCTTCTGGCCACCGACAGCATCTCTTGCACGCCCCTGTCGTTTTTTAAAAAATTCTGCACCACCAAATTCAAGGTATGTGCAAAACATGGGACGTGCTGGAATTGGCCCAGATTTAATGCACACACAATATTGCTGGCGTTGTCCGATGCCACAAATCCACAGGAGAGTCCAATTGGGGTAAGCCATTCCGCGATGATCTTCCTCAGTTGCCGTAAGAGGTTTTCAGCTGTGTGCGTATTCTGGAAAGCGGTGATACAAAGCGTAGCCTGCCTAGGAAAGAGTTGGCGTTTGCGAGATGCTGCTACTGGTGCCGCCGCTGCTGTTCTTGCGGCGGGAGTCCATACATCTACCCAGTGGGCTGTCACAGTCATATAGTCCTGACCCTGCCCTGCTCCACTTGTCCACATGTCCGTGGTTAAGTGGACATTGGGTACAGCTGCATTTTTTAGGACACTGGTGACTCTTTTTCTGAGGTCTGTGTACATTTTCGGTATCGCCTGCCTAGAGAAATGGAACCTAGATGGTATTTGGTACCGGGGACACAGTACCTCCAACAAGTCTCTAGTTGGCTCTGCAGTAATGATGGATACCGGAACCACGTTTCTCACCACCCAGGATGCCAAGGCCTCAGTTATCCGCTTTGCAGTAGGATGACTGCTGTGATATTTCATCTTCCTCGCAAAGGACTGTTGAACAGTCAATTGCTTACTGGAAGTAGTACAAGTGGGCTTACGACTTCCCCTCTGGGATGACCATCGACTCCCAGCGGCAACAACAGCAGCGCCAGCAGCAGTAGGCGTTACACGCAAGGATGCATCGGAGGAATCCCAGGCAGGAGAGGACTCGTCAGACTTGCCAGTGACATGGCCTGCAGGACTATTGGCATTCCTGGGGAAGGAGGAAATTGACACTGAGGGAGTTGGTGGGGTGGTTTGCGTGAGCTTGGTTACAAGAGGAAGGGATTTACTGGTCAGTGGACTGCTTCCGCTGTCACCCAAAGTTTTTGAACTTGTCACTGACTTATTATGAATGCGCTGCAGGTGACGTATAAGGGAGGATGTTCCGAGGTGGTTAACGTCCTTACCCCTACTTATTACAGCTTGACAAAGGGAACACACGGCTTGACACCTGTTGTCCGCATTTCTGGTGAAATACCTCCACACCGAAGAGCTGATTTTTTTGGTATTTTCACCTGGCATGTCAACGGCCATATTCCTCCCACGGACAACAGGTGTCTCCCCGGGTGCCTGACTTAAACAAACCACCTCACCATCAGAATCCTCCTGGTCAATTTCCTCCCCAGCGCCAGCAACACCCATATCCTCCTCATCCTGGTGTACTTCAACACTGACATCTTCAATCTGACTATCAGGAACTGGACTGCGGGTGCTCCTTCCAGCACTTGCAGGGGGCGTGCAAATGGTGGAAGGCGCATGCTCTTCACGTCCAGTGTTGGGAAGGTCAGGCATCGCAACCGACACAATTGGACTCTCCTTGTGGATTTGGGATTACAAAGAACGCACAGTTCTTTGCGGTGCTTTTGCCAGCTTGAGTCTTTTCAGTTTTCTAGCGAGAGGCTGAGTGCTTCCATCCTCATGTGAAGCTGAACCACTAGCCATGAACATAGGCCAGGGCCTCAGCCGTTCCTTGCCACTCCGTGTGGTAAATGGCATATTGGCAAGTTTACGCTTCTCCTCCGACAATTTTATTTTAGGTTTTGGAGTCCTTTTTTTTCTGATATTTGGTGTTTTGGATTTGACATGCTCTGTACTATGACATTGGGCATCGGCCTTGGCAGACGACGTTGCTGGCATTTCATCGTCTCGGCCATGACTAGTGGCAGCAGCTTCAGCACGAGGTGGAAGTGGATCTTGATCTTTCCCTAATTTTGGAACCTCAACTTTTTTGTTCTCCATATTTTATAGGCAGAACTAAAAGGCACCTCAGGTAAACAATGGAGATGGATGGATTGGATACTAGTATACAATTATGGACGGACTGCCACGGTTAGGTGGTATAAAAAAACCACGGTTAGGTGGTATATAATACAATTATGGATGGACGGACTGCCTGCCGAGTGCCGACACAGAGGTAGCCACAGCCGTGAACTACCGCACTGTACACTGGTTGATAAAGAGATAGTAGTATACTCGTAACAACTAGTATGACGACGGTATAAAGAATGAAAAAAAAACCATGGTTAGGTGGTATATATTATAATACAATTATGGTTGGACGGACTGCCTGCCGAGTGCCGACACAGAGGTAGCCACAGCCGTGAACTACCGCACTGTACACTGGTTGATAAAGAGATAGTAGTATACTCGTAACAACTAGTATGACGACGGTATAAAGAATGAAAAAAAAACCACGGTTAGGTGGTATATATTATAATACAATTATGGTTGGACGGACTGCCTGCCGAGTGCCGACACAGAGGTAGCCACAGCCGTGAACTACCGCACTGTACACTGGTTGATAAAGAGATAGTAGTATACTCGTAACAACTAGTATGACGACGGTATAAAGAATGAAAAAAAAACCACGGTTAGGTGGTATATATTATAATACAATTATGGTTGGACGGACTGCCTGCCGAGTGCCGACACAGAGGTAGCCACAGCCGTGAACTACCGCACTGTACACTGGTTGATAAAGAGATAGTAGTATACTCGTAACAACTAGTATGACGACGGTATAAAGAATGAAAAAAAAACCACGGTTAGGTGGTATATATTATAATACAATTATGGTTGGACGGACTGCCTGCCGAGTGCCGACACAGAGGTAGCCACAGCCGTGAACTACCGCACTGTACACTGGTTGATAAAGAGATAGTAGTATACTCGTAACAACTAGTATGACGACGGTATAAAGAATGAAAAAAAAACCACGGTTAGGTGGTATATATTATAATACAATTATGGATGGACGGACTGCCTGCCGAGTGCCGACACAGAGGTAGCCACAGCCGTGAACTACCGCACTGTACACTGGTTGATAAAGAGATAGTAGTATACTCGTAACAACTAGTATGACGACGGTATAAAGAATGAAAAAAAAACCACGGTTAGGTGGTATATATTATAATACAATTATGGTTGGACGGACTGCCTGCCGAGTGCCGACACAGAGGTAGCCACAGCCGTGAACTACCGCACTGTACACTGGTTGATAAAGAGATAGTAGTATACTCGTAACAACTAGTATGACGACGGTATAAAGAATGAAAAAAAAAACACGGTTAGGTGGTATATATTATAATACAATTATGGTTGGACGGACTGCCTGCCGAGTGCCGACACAGAGGTAGCCACAGCCGTGAACTACCGCACTGTACACTGGTTGATAAAGAGATAGTAGTATACTCGTAACAACTAGTATGACGACGGTATAAAGAATGAAAAAAAAACCACGGTTAGGTGGTATATATTATAATACAATTATGGTTGGACGGACTGCCTGCCGAGTGCCGACACAGAGGTAGCCACAGCCGTGAACTACCGCACTGTACACTGGTTGATAAAGAGATAGTAGTATACTCGTAACAACTAGTATGACGACGGTATAAAGAATGAAAAAAAAACCACGGTTAGGTGGTATATATTATAATACAATTATGGTTGGACGGACTGCCTGCCGAGTGCCGACACAGAGGTAGCCACAGCCGTGAACTACCGCACTGTACACTGGTTGATAAAGAGATAGTAGTATACTCGTAACAACTAGTATGACGACGGTATAAAGAATGAAAAAAAAACCACGGTTAGGTGGTATATATTATAATACAATTATGGATGGACGGACTGCCTGCCGAGTGCCGACACAGAGGTAGCCACAGCCGTGAACTACCGCACTGTACACTGGTTGATAAAGAGATAGTAGTATACTCGTAACAACTAGTATGACGACGGTATAAAGAATGAAAAAAAAACCACGGTTAGGTGGTATATATTATAATACAATTATGGTTGGACGGACTGCCTGCCGAGTGCCGACACAGAGGTAGCCACAGCCGTGAACTACCGCACTGTACACTGGTTGATAAAGAGATAGTAGTATACTCGTAACAACTAGTATGACGACGGTATAAAGAATGAAAAAAAAACCACGGTTAGGTGGTATATAATACAATTATGGTTGGACGGACTGCCTGCCGAGTGCCGACACAGAGGTAGCCACAGCCGTGAACTACCGCACTGTACACTGGTTGATAAAGAGATAGTAGTATACTCGTAACAACTAGTATGACGACGGTATAAAGAATGAAAAAAAAACCACGGTTAGGTGGTATATATTATAATACAATTATGGTTGGACGGACTGCCTGCCGAGTGCCGACACAGAGGTAGCCACAGCCGTGAACTACCGCACTGTACACTGGTTGATAAAGAGATAGTAGTATACTCGTAACAACTAGTATGACGACGGTATAAAGAATGAAAAAAAAACCACGGTTAGGTGGTATATATTATAATACAATTATGGATGGACGGACTGCCTGCCGAGTGCCGACACAGAGGTAGCCACAGCCGTGAACTACCGCACTGTACACTGGTTGATAAAGAGATAGTAGTATACTTGTAACAACTAGTATGACGACGGTATAAAGAATGAAAAAAAAACCACGGTTAGGTGGTATATAATACAATTATGGTTGGACGGACTGCCTGCCGAGTGCCGACACAGAGGTAGCCACAGCCGTGAACTACCGCACTGTACACTGGTTGATAAAGAGATAGTAGTATACTCGTAACAACTAGTATGACGACGGTATAAAGAATGAAAAAAAAACCACGGTTAGGTGGTATATATTATAATACAATTATGGATGGACGGACTGCCTGCCGAGTGCCGACACAGAGGTAGCCACAGCCGTGAACTACCGCACTGTACTGTGTCTGCTGCTAATATAGACTGGTTGATAAAGAGATAGTATACAATACTACTAATATACTGGTGGTCAGGCACTGGTCACCACTAGTCACACTGGCAGTGGCACTCCTGCAGCAAAAGTGTGCACTGTTTAATTTTAATATAATATTATTTATCATGTACTCCTGGCTCCTGCTATAACAACCTGCAGTGCTCCCCAGTCTCCCCCACAATTATAAGCTTTATATACAATACATTGATGTGCAGCACACTGGGCTGAGCAGTGCACACAGACTGAGTCACTGTGTGACTGTGTATCGTTTTTTTCAGGCAGAGAACGGATATATTAAATAAAACAAACAACTGCACTGTCTCTGGTGGTCACTGGTCACTGTGGTCGTCAGTCACTAATCTGTCTGCACTCTCTTCTAATCTACAGTATCACAGCAATCTCTCTCTCTCTCTCTCTTCTAAATCTAATCTAAATGGAGAGGACGCCAGCCACGTCCTCTCCCTATCAATCTCAATGCACGTGTGAAAATGGCGGCGACGCGCGGCTCCTTATATAGAATCCGAGTCTCGCGAGAATCCGACAGCGTCATGATGACGTTCGGGCGCGCTCGGGTTAACCGAGCAAGGCGGGAAGATCCGAGTCGCTCGGACCCGTGAAAAAAAAAGTGAAGTTCGTGCGGGTTCGGATTCAAAGAAACCGAACCCGCTCATCTCTAATAAACACAATACCTAACCGTTACAGCAGTGTATGGTCTCATTTTAACAATGTAGGTCTGATAAATCATTTTCTCTGACGTCCTAATGGATGCTGGGAACTCTGTAAGGACCATGGGGAATAGACGGGCTCCGCAGGAGACTGGGCACTCTAAAAGAAAGATTAGGTACTATCTGGTGTGCACTGGCTCCTCCCACTATGACCCTCCTCCAGACCTCAGTTAGATTTCTGTGCCCGGCCGAGCTGGATGCACACTAGGGGCTCTCCTGAGCTCCTAGAAAGAAAGTTTATTTTAGGTTTTTTATTTTACAGTGAGACCTGCTGGCAACAGGCTCACTGCATCGAGGGACTAAGGGCAGAAGAAGCGAACCTACCTGCTTGCAGCTAGCTTGGGCTTCTTAGGCTACTGGACACCATTAGCTCCAGAGGGATCGACCGCATGGAACTGGCCTTGGTGATCGTTCCCGGAGCCGCGCCGCCGTCCCCCTTACAGAGCCAGAAGCAAGAAGAGGTCCGGAAAATCGGCGGCAGAAGACATCAGTCTTCACCAAGGTAGCACACAGCATTGCAGCTGTGCGCCATTGCTCCTCATACACACTTCACACTCCGGTCACTGAGGGTGCAGGGCGCTGGGGGGGGCGCCCTGAGCAGCAATAAAAACACCTTGGCTGGCAAATATATCACAATATATAGCCCCAGAGGCTATATATGTGATAAATACCCCTGCCAGAATCCATAAAAAAGCAGGAGAAAAGTCAGCGAAAAAGGGGCGGAGCTATCTCCCTCAGCACACTGGCGCCATTTTCTCTTCACAGTGCAGCTGGAAGACAGCTCCCCAGGCTCTCCCCTGTAGTTTGCAGGCTCAAAGGGTTAAAAAGAGAGGGGGGGCACTAAATTTAGGCGCAATATTGTATATACAAGCAGCAATTGGGAAAAATTCACTCAATATAGTGTTAATCCCTAAATTATATAGCGCTCTGGTGTGTGCTGGCATACTCTCTCTCTGTCTCCCCAAAGGGCTGTGTGGGGTCCTGTCCTCAGTCAGAGCATTCCCTGTGTGTGTGCGGTGTGTCGGTACGGCTGTGTCGACACGTTTGATGAGGAGGCTTATGTGGTGGCAGAGCAGATGCCGATAAATGTGATGTCGCCCCCTGTGGGGCCGACACCAGAGTGGATGGATAGGTGGAAGGTATAAACCGACAGTGTCAACTCCTTACATAAAAGGCTGGATGACGTAACAGCTGTGGGACAGCCGGCGTCTCAGCCCGCGCCTGCCCAGGCGTCTCAAAGGCCATCAGGGGCTCAAAAACACCCGCTCCCTCAGATGGCAGACACAGATGTCGACACGGAGTCTGACTCCAGTGTCGACGAGGTTGAGACATATACACAATCCACTAGGAACATCCGTTACATGATCCTGGCAATAAAAAATGTGTTACACATTTCTGACATTAACCCAAGTACCACTAAAAAAGGGTTTTATGTTTGGGGAGAAAAAGCAGGCAGTGTTTTGTTCCCCCATCAAATGAGTGAATGGAGAGTGAAAAAGCGTGGGTTCCCCCGATAAGAAACTGGTAATTTCTAAAAAGTTACTGATGCCGTACCCTTTCCCGCCAGAGGATAAGTTACGCTGGGAGATATCCCCTAGGGTGGATAAGGCGCTCACACGTTTGTCAAAAAAGGTGGCACTGCCGTCTTAGGATACGGCCACTTTTAAGGTACCTGCTGATAAAAAGCAGGAGGCTATCCTGAAGTCTGTATTTACACACTCAGGTACTAGACTGAGACCTGCAGATAGTGCTGCTGCAGCGTGGTCTGTGACCCTGTCAAACAGGGATTCTATTTTGCGAACATAAGAGCATATTAAAGACGTCGTCTTATATATGAGGGATGCACAGAGGGATATTTTGCCGGCTGGCATCCAGAATTAATGCAAGGTCCATTCTGTCAAGAGGGTATTAGAGACCCGACACTGGACAGGTGATGCTGCCTTTAAAAGGCACATAGAGCCTTATAAGGGTGAGGAATTGTTTGGGGATGGTCTCTGGGCCCTCGTGTCCACAGCAACAGCAGGGAAGAAAAATTTTTACCTCAGGTTTCCTCACAGCCTAAGAAAGCACTGTATTATCAGGTACAGTCCTGTCGGCTTCAGAAAAGCAAGCGGGTCAAAGGCGCTTCCTTTCTGCACAGAGACGAGGGAAGAGGGAAAAAGCTGCACCGTCAGCCAGTTCCCAGAATCAAAATTCTTCCCCCGCTTCCTCTGAGTCCACCGCATGACGCGGGGGCTCCACAGGCGTAGCCAGGTACGGTGGGGGGCCGCCTCAAAAATTTCAGCGATCAGTGGGCTCGCTCACAGGTGGATCCCTGGATCCTTCAAGTAGTATCTCAGGGGTACAAGCTGGAATTCGAGGCGTCTCCCCCCCGCCGTTTCCTCAAATCTGCCTTGCCGACAACTCCCTCAGGCAGGGAGGCTGTGCTAGAGGCAATTCACAAGCTGTATTCCCAGCAGGTGATAGTCAAGGTGCCCCTACTTCAACAAGGACGGGGTTACTATTCCACACTGTTTGTGGTACCGAAACCGGACGGTTCGGTGAGACCCATTTTAAATTTGAAATCCTTGAACACATACATAAAAAAATTCAAGTTCAAGATGGAATCGCTCAGGGCGGTTATTGCAAGCCTGGAGGAGGGGGATTACATGGTATCCCTGGACATCAAGGATGCTTACCTACATGTCCCCATTTACCATCCTCACCAGGAGTACCTCAGATTTGTGGTACAGGATTGCCATTACCAATTCCAAACACTGCCGTTTGGACTGTCCACGGCACCGAAGGTCTTTACCAAGGTAATGGCAGAAATGATACTCCTTCGAAAAAAGGGAGTTTTAATTATCCCGTACTTGGACGATCTCCTTATAAAGGCGAGGTCCAAGGAGCAGTTGTTGGTCGGAGTAGCACTATCTCGGGAAGTGCTACAACAGCACGGATGGATTCTATACATTCCAAAGTCACAGCTGGTTCCTACCACACGCCTACTGTTCCTGGGGATGGTTCTGGACACAGAACAGAAAAAAATGTTTCTCCCGCAGGAGAAAGCCAAGGAGCTGTCATCTCTAGTCAGAGACCTCCTGAAACCAAAACAGGTATCGGTGCATCACTGCACACGAGTCCTGGGAAAAATGGTAGCTTCTTACGAAGCAAAATTCCATTCGGCAGGTTCCATGCAAGAACCTTTCAGTGGGACCTCTTTGATAAGTGGTCGGGATCGCATCTTCAGATGCATCGGCTGATAACCCTGTCTCCAAGGACCAGGGTATCTCTACTGTGGTGGCTGCAGAGTGCTCATCTTCAAGAGGGCCGCAGATTCGGCATACAGGACTGGGTCCTGGTAACCACGGATGCCAGCCTTCGAGGCTGGGGGGCAGTCACACAGGGAAGAAATTTCCAAGGACTGTGGTCAAGTCAGGAGTCGTCCCTACACATAAATATTCTGGAACTGAGGGCCATTTACAATGCCCTGAGTCTGGCAAGGCCTCTGCTTCAAAACCAGCCGGTACTAATCCAATCAGACAACATCACGGCAGTCTCCCATGTAAACCGACAGGGCGGCACAAGAAGCAGGATGGTGATGGCAGAAGCCACAAGGATTCTCCGATGGGCGGAAAATCACGTCTTAGCACTGTCAGCAGTGTTCATTCCGGGAGTGGACAACTGGGAAGCAGACTTCCTCAGCAGACACGACCTACACCCGGGAGAGTGGGGACTTCATCCAGAAGTCTTCCAACTGTTGGTAAAGGCCACAGGTGGACATGATGGCGTCCCGCCTAAACAAAAAACTAGATATTGCGCCAGGTCAAGGGACCCTCAGGCAATAGCTGTGGACGCTCTAGTGACACCGTGGGTGTACCAGTCGGTTTATGTATTCCCTCCTCTGCCTCTCATACCAAAGGTACTGAGAATAATAAGAAAACAATGGAGTAAGAACGATACTCGTGGTTCCGGATGGGCCAAGAAGAGCTTGGTACCCAGAACTTCAAGAAATGATATCAGAGGACCCATGGCCTCTACCGCTCAGACAGCATCTGCTACAGCAGGGGCACTGTCTGTTCCAAGACTTACCGCGGCTGCGTTTGACGGCATGGCGGTTGAATTCCGGATCCTAAAGGAAAGGGGCATTCCGGAGGAAGTCATTCCTACGCTGATAAAAGCCAGGAAAGAAGTAACCGCAAACCATTATCACCGTATTTGGCGAAAATATGTTGCGTGGTGTGAGGCCAGGAAGGCCCCAACAGAGGAATTTCAGCTGGGTCGTTTTCTGCACTTCCTACAGTCAGGAGTGACTATGGGCCTAAACTTGGGTTCCATTAAGGTCCAGATTTCGGCTCTGTCGATTTTCTTCCAGAAAGAACTGGCTTCACTGCCTGGAGTTCAGACATTTGTAAAGGGAGTGCAACATATTCAGCCCCCTTTTGTGCCTCCTGTGGCACCTTGGGATCTCAACGTGGTGTTGAGTTTCCTAAAATCACATTGGTTTGAGCCACTTAAAACTGTGGATTTGAAATATCTCACGTGGAAAGTGGTCATATTATTGGCCTTGGCTTCGGCCAGGCGTGTGTCAGAATTGGCGGCTTTGTCATGTAAAAGCCCTTATCTGATTTTCCATATGGATAGGGCAGAATTGAGGACTCGTCCCCAGTTTCTCCCTAAGGTGGTATCAGCTTTTCACTTGAACCAACCTATTGTAGTGCCTGCGGCTACTAGGGACTTGGAAGATTCCAAGTTACTGGATGTAGTCAGGGCCTTAAAAATGTATATTTCCAGGACGGCTGGAGTCAGGAAAACTGACTCGCATTTTATCCTGTAGGCACCCAACAAAATAGGTGCTCCTGCTTCTAAGCAGACTATTGCTCGCTGAATTTGTAGCACAATTCAGCTGGAGCATTCTGCGGCTGGATTGCCGCATCCTAAATCAGTAAAAGCCCATTCCACGAGGAAAGTGGGCTCATCTTGGGCGGCTGCCCGAGGGGTCTCAGCTTTACAACTTTGCCGAGCTGCAACTTGGTCAGGGGCAAACACGTTTGCTAAATTCTACAAATTTGATACCCTGGCTGAGGAGGACCTTGAGTTCTCTCATTCGGTGCTGCAGAGTCATCCGCACTCTCCCGCCCGTTTGGGAGCTTTGGTATAATCCCCATGGTCCTTACGGAGTTCCCAGCATCCACTAGGACGTCAGAGAAAATAAGATTTTACTCACCGGTAAATCTATTTCTCGTAGTCCGTAGTGGATGCTGGGCGCCCATCCCAAGTGCGGATTGTCTGCAATACTTGTATGTAGTTATTGCCTAACTAAGGGTTATTGTTGAGCCATCTGTTGAGAGGCTCAGTTATATTTCATACTGTTAACTGGGTATAGTATCACGAGTTATACGGTGTGACTGGTGTGGCTGGTATGAGTCTTACCCGGGATTCAAAATCCTTCCTTATTGTGTCAGCTCTTCCGGGCAGAGTATCCTAACTGAGGTCTGGAGGAGGGTCATAGTGGGAGGAGCCAGTGCACACCAGATAGTACCTAATCTTTCTTTTAGAGTGCCCAGTCTCCTGCGGAGCCCGTCTATTCCCCATGGTCCTTACGGAGTTCCCAGCATCCACTACGGACTACGAGAAATAGATTTAGCGGTGAGTAAAATCTTATTTTAGAGCTTCAACAAATAAGTGTATTAACCTAATACTTAACAATGCTATATCCTAAGGCATAACAATGCTTTATACAGTGTCAACTATACGTAAATCAATAACATACAGTATAAGTTTTAAATAACTTTAGTTACATAATCCTGTTGCTTCTTAAAACTTATAATTGTGATGCATAACAGTGTAAGGTGTGTGTATAATACACAGTCCTATAACAATCTATAAATCATATATAAGAATGCTAAATCAAGAAGTAAAACTGTTGAAGATAACCATGCATAACAGTGATACAT
Organism: Pseudophryne corroboree; assembly: GCF_028390025.1. Taxonomy (NCBI): domain Eukaryota; kingdom Metazoa; phylum Chordata; class Amphibia; order Anura; family Myobatrachidae; genus Pseudophryne; species Pseudophryne corroboree. The sequence goes on from NC_086445.1 coordinate 838,657,949, forward strand.
GAAAATTGTAAATGGGTACAAAATGCTTTGTCAGTTAATATGATGTGACTGTGTTACCAAATAGTGTTATAATGCAATAAAATATTGCAGCTGTGTACAATTTAAATAGTGATAAATAATGAAATATAGTTCATTAATATTATATCATATAATGCTTTATGACTATTGTGCATATTAACATAATACATGCAGAGGTGTGGCAGGGTTCCTGATGTGTGACTCTATGGAACCCCAGGATCATTAGGATGGATTTGCTGCATGAGAAATTCCATTCATAGTATTGTAGCAGGAAGTGTACGCTTGTCGATCTCTTTAGTAGCACTTACCTGTCCGAAGAAGGACCATTCCTGAAGGAAGCCACCACCGCTGGAACTTTGGCCACTGAGAAGACGCTGGTTCTCATTTTTTGAAAGCCTTAATCTACAAAGATTCAACTCAGTTGGTCAGGAAATGTCATTTTAAATTACCACCATTTTTGAGCCAATCAGGACTTCTTCCAATAAACAATGACAGTTTGTCATAGTGAGCAAATCATGGATTGTGTGTTATTGAGCCTCTTTTTCACTCTTTCAGTTCTTATCTGGTACTAGTAGGAAAAGCTTTGCCCAACAGTGGTGGTCAAAACAGAAAATCTTTAAAAAGGGAGGAACATTTTAATCCAACCCGAAACTATGCATAAACACAATACCTAACCGTTACAGCAGTGTATGGTCTCATTTTAACAATGTAGGTCTGATAAATCATTTTCTCTGACGTCCTAGTGGATGCTGGGAACTCTGTAAGGACCATGGGGAATAGACGGGCTCCGCAGGAGACTGGGCACTCTAAAAGAAAGATTAGGTACTATCTGGTGTGCACTGGCTCCTCCCACTATGACCCTCCTCCAGACCTCAGTTAGATTTCTGTGCCCGGCCGAGCTGGATGCACACTAGGGGCTCTCCTGAGCTCCTAGAAAGAAAGTTTATTTTAGGTTTTTTATTTTACAGTGAGACCTGCTGGCAACAGGCTCACTGCATCGAGGGACTAAGGGCAGAAGAAGCGAACCTACCTGCTTGCAGCTAGCTTCGGCTTCTTAGGCTACTGGACACTATTAGCTCCAGAGGGATCGACCGCATGGAACTGGCCTTGGTGTTCGTTCCCGGAGCCGCGCCGCCGTCCCCCTTACAGAGCCAGAAGCAAGAAGAGGTCCGGAAAATCGGCGGCAGAAGACATCAGTCTTCACCAAGGTAGCACACAGCATTGCAGCTGGGCGCCATTGCTCCTCATACACACTTCACACTCCGGTCACTGAGGGTGCAGGGCGCTGGGGGGGGGGGGCGCCCTGAGCAGCAATAAAAACACCTTGGCTGGCAAATATATCACAATATATAGCCCCAGAGGCTATATATGTGATAAATACCCCTGCCAGAATCCATAAAAAAGCAGGAGAAAAGTCAGCGAAAAAGGGGCGGAGCTATCTCCCTCAGCACACTGGCGCCATTTTCTCTTCACAGTGCAGCTGGAAGACAGCTCCCCAGGCTCTCCCCTGTAGTTTGCAGGCTCAAAGGGTTAAAAAGAGAGGGGGGGCACTAAATTTAGGCGCAATATTGTATATACAAGCAGCTATTGGGAAAAATTCACTCAATATAGTGTTAATCCCTAAATTATATAGCGCTCTGGTGTGTGCTGGCATACTCTCTCTCTGTCTCCCCAAAGGGCTGTGTGGGGTCCTGTCCTCACTCAGAGCATTCCCTGTGTGTGTGCGGTGTGTCGGTACGGCTGTGTCGACACGTTTGATGAGGAGGCTTATGTGGTGGCAGAGCAGATGCCGATAAATGTGATGTCGCCCCCTGTGGGGCCGACACCAGAGTGGATGGATAGGTGGAAGGTATAAACCGACAGTGTCAACTCCTTACATAAAAGGCTGGATGACGTAACAGCTGTGGGACAGCCGGCGTCTCAGCCCGCGCCTGCCCAGGCATCTCAAAGGCCATCAGGGGCTCAAAAACGCCCGCTCCCTCAGATGGCAGACACAGATGTCGACACGGAGTCTGACTCCACTGTCGACGAGGTTGAGACATATACACAATCCACTAGGAACACCCGTTACATGATCCTGGCAATAAAAAATGTGTTACACATTTCTGACATTAACCCAAGTACCACTAAAAAAGGGTTTTATGTTTGGGGAGAAAAAGCAGGCAGTGTTTTGTTCCCCCATCAAATGAGTGAATGGAGTGTGAAAAAGCGTGGGTTCCCCCGATAAGAAACTGGTAATTTCTAAAAAGTTACTGATGGCGTACCCTTTCCCGCCAGAGGATAAGTTACGCTGGGAGATATCCCCTAGGGTGGATAAGGCGCTCACACGTTTGTCAAAAAAGGTGGCACTGCCGTCTTAGGATACGGCCACTTTGAAGGTACCTGCTGATAAAAAGCAGGAGGCTATCCTGAAGTCTGTATTTACACACTCAGGTACTAGACTGAGACCTGCAGATAGTGCTGCTGCAGCGTGGTCTGTGACCCTGTCAAACAGGGATACTATTTTGCGAACATAAGAGCATATTAAAGACGTCATCTTATATATGAGGGATGCACAGAGGGATATTTTGCTGGCTGGCATCCAGAATTAATGCAATGTCCATTCTGTCAAGAGGGTATTAGAGATCCGACACTGGACAGGTGATGCTGACTTTAAAAGGCACATAGAGCCTTATAAGGGTGAGGAATTGTTTGGGGATGGTCTCTGGGACCTCGTATCCACAGCAACAGCTGGGAAGAAAATTTTTTACCTCAGGTTTCCTCACAGCCTAAGAAAGCACTGTATTATCAGGTACAGTCCTGTCGGCTTCAGAAAAGCAAGCGGGTCAAAGGCGCTTCCTTTCTGCACCGAGACGAGGGAAGAGGGAAAAAGCTGCACCAGTCAGCCAGTTCCCAGAATCAAAATTCTTCCCCCGCTTCCTCTGAGTCCACCGCATGACGCGGGGGCTCCACAGGCGTAGCCAGGTACGGTGGGGGGCCGCCTCAAAAATTTCAGCGATCAGTGGGCTCGCTCACAGGTGGATCCCTGGATCCTTCAAGTAGTATCTCAGGGGTACAAGCTGGAATTCGAGGCGTCTCCCCCCCGCCGTTTCCTCAAATCTGCCTTGCCGACAACTCCCTCAGGCAGGGAGGCTGTGCTAGAGGCAATTCACAAGCTGTATTCCCAGCAGGTGATAGTCAAGGTGCCCCTACTTCAACAAGGACGGGGTTACTATTCCACACTGTTTGTGGTACCGAAACCGGACGGTTCGGTGAGACCCATTTTAAATTTGAAATCCTTGAACACATACATAAAAAAATTAAAGTTCAAGATGGAATCGCTCAGGGCGGTTATTGCAAGCCTGGAGGAGGGGGATTACATGGTATCTCTGGACATCAAGGATGCTTACCTACATGTCCCCATTTACCATCCTCACCAGGAGTACCTCAGATTTGTGGTACAGGATTGCCATTACCAATTCCAAACACTGCCGTTTGGACTGTCCACGGCACCGAAGGTCTTTACCAAGGTAATGGCAGAAATTATACTCCTTTGAAAAAAGGGAGTTTTAATTATCCCGTACTTGGACGATCTCCTTATAAAGGCGAGGTCCAAGGAGCAGTTGTTGGTCGGAGTAGCACTATCTCGGGAAGTGCTACAACAGCACGGATGGATTCTATACATTCCAAAGTCACAGCTGGTACCTACCACACGCCTACTGTTCCTGGGGATGGTTCTGGACACAGAACAGAAAAAAATGTTTCTCCCGCAGGAGAAAGCCAAGGAGCTGTCATCTCTAGTCAGAGACCTCCTGAAACCAAAACAGGTATCGGTGCATCACTGCACACGAGTCCTGGGAAAAATGGTAGCTTCTTACGAAGCAAAATTCCATTCGGCTGGTTCCATGCAAGAACCTTTCAGTGGGACCTCTTTGATAAGTGGTCGGGATCGCATCTTCAGATGCATCGGCTGATAACCCTGTCTCCAAGGACCAGGGTATCTCTACTGTGGTGGCTGCAGAGTGCTCATCTTCAAGAGGGCCGCAGATTCGGCATACAGGACTGGGTCCTGGTAACCACGGATGCCAGCCTTCGAGGCTGGGGGGCAGTCACACAGGGAAGAAATTTCCAAGGACTGTGGTCAAGTCAGGAGTCGTCCCTACACATAAATATTCTGGAACTGAGGGCCATTTACAATGCCCTGAGTCTGGCAAGGCCTCTGCTTCAAAACCAGCCGGTACTGATCCAATCAGACAACATCACGGCAGTCTCCCATGTAAACCGACAGGGCGGCACAAGAAGCAGGATGGCGATGGCAGAAGCCACAAGGATTCTCCGATGGGCGGAAAATCACGTCTTAGCACTGTCAGCAGTGTTCATTCCGGGAGTGGACAACTGGGAAGCAGACTTCCTCAGCAGACACGACCTACACCCGGGAGAGTGGGGACTTCATCCAGAAGTCTTCCAACTGTTGGTAAACCGTTGGGAAAGGCCACAGGTGGACATGATGGCGTCCCGCCTAAACAAAAAACTAGATATTGCGCCAGGTCAAGGGACCCTCAGGCAATAGCTGTGGACGCTCTAGTGACACCGTGGGTGTACCAGTCGGTTTATGTATTCCCTCCTCTGCCTCTCATACCAAAGGTACTGAGAATAATAAGAAAACGAGGAGTAAGAACGATACTCGTGGTTCCGGATGGGCCAAGAAGAGCTTGGTACCCAGAACTTCAAGAAATGATATCAGAGGACCCATGGCCTCTACCGCTCAGACAGCATCTGCTACAGCAGGGGCACTGTCTGTTCCAAGACTTACCGCGGCTGCGTTTGACGGCATGGCGGTTGAATTCCGGATCCTAAAGGAAAAGGGCATTCCAGAGGAAGTCATTCCTACGCTGATAAAAGCCAGGAAAGAAGTAACCGCAAACCATTATCACCGTATTTGGCGAAAATATGTTGCGTGGTGTGAGGCCAGGAAGGCCCCAACAGAGGAATTTCAGCTGGGTCGTTTTCTGCACTTCCTACAGTCAGGAGTGACTATGGGCCTAAACTTGGGTTCCATTAAGGTCCAGATTTCGGCTCTGTCGATTTTCTTCCAGAAAGATCTGGCTTCACTGCCTGGAGTTCAGACATTTGTAAAGGGAGTGCTACATATTCAGCCCCATTTGTGCCTCCTGTGGCACCTTGGGATCTCAACGTGGTGTTGAGTTTCCTAAAATCACATTGGTTTGAGCCACTTAAAACTGTGGATTTGAAATATCTCACGTGGAAAGTGGTCATATTATTGGCCTTGGCTTCGGCCAGGCGTGTGTCAGAATTGGCGGCTTTGTCATGTAAAAGCCCTTATCTGATTTTCCATATGGATAGGGCAGAATTGAGGACTCGTCCCCAGTTTCTCCCTAAGGTGGTATCAGCTTTTCACTTGAACCAACGTATTGTAGTGCCTGCGGCTACTAGGGACTTGGAAGATTCCAAGTTACTGGACGTAGTCAGGGCCTTAAAAATGTATATTTCCAGGACGGCTGGAGTCAGGAAAACTGACTCGCATTTTATCCTGTAGGCACCCAACAAAATAGGTGCTCCTGCTTCTAAGCAGACTATTGCTCGCTGAATTTGTAGCACAATTCAGCTGGAGCATTCTGCGGCTGGATTGCCGCATCCTAAATCAGTAAAAGCCCATTCCACGAGGAAAGTGGGCTCATCTTGGGCGGCTGCCCGAGGGGTCTCGGCTTTACAACTTTGCCGAGCTGCAACTTGGTCAGGGGCAAACACGTTTGCTAAATTCTACAAATTTGATACCCTGGCTGAGGAGGACCTTGAGTTCTCTCATTCGGTGCTGCAGAGTCATCCGCACTCTCCCGCCCGTTTGGGAGCTTTGGTATAATCCCCATGGTCCTTACGGAGTTCCCAGCATCCACTAGGACGTCAGAGAAAATAAGATTTTACTCACCGGTAAATCTATTTCTCGTAGTCCGTAGTGGATGCTGGGCGCCCATCCCAAGTGCGGATTGTCTGCAATACTTGTATGTAGTTATTGCCTAACTAAGGGTTATTGTTGAGCCATCTGTTGAGAGGCTCAGTTATATTTCATACTGTTAACTGGGTATAGTATCACGAGTTATACGGTGTGATTGGTGTGGCTGGTATGAGTCTTACCCGGGATTCAAAATCCTTCCTTATTGTGTCAGCTCTTCCGGGCAGAGTATCCTAACTGAGGTCTGGAGGAGGGTCATAGTGGGAGGAGCCAGTGCACACCAGATAGTACCTAATCTTTCTTTTAGAGTGCCCAGTCTCCTGCGGAGCCCGTCTATTCCCCATGGTCCTTACGGAGTTCCCAGCATCCACTACGGACTACGAGAAATAGATTTACCGGTGAGTAAAATCTTATTTTAGAGCTTCAACAAATAAGTGTATTAACCTAATACTTAACAATGCTATATCCTAAGGCATAACAATGCTTTATACAGTGTCAACTATACGTAAATCAATAACATACAGTATAAGTTTTAAATAACTTTAGTTACATAATCCTGTTGCTTCTTAAAACTTATAATTGTGATGCATAACAGTGTAAGGTTTGTGTATAATACACAGTCCTATAACAATCTATAAATCATATATAAGAATGCTAAATCAAGAAGTAAAACTGTTGAAGATAACCATGCATAACAGTGATACATGAAAATTGTAAATGGGTACAAAATGCTTTGTCAGTTAATATGATGTGACTGTGTTACCAAATAGTGTTATAATGCAATAAAATATTGCAGCTGTGTACAATTTAAATAGTGATAAATAATGAAATATAGTTCATTAATATTATATCATATAATGCTTTATGACTATTGTGCATATTAACATAATACATGCAGAGGTGTGGCAGGGTTCCTGATGTGTGACTCTATGGAACCCCAGGATCATTAGGATGGATTTGCTGCATGAGAAATTCCATTCATAGTATTGTAGCAGGAAGTGTACGCTTGTCGATCTCTTTAGTAGCACTTACCTGTCCGAAGAAGGACCATTCCTGAAGGAAGCCACCACCGCTGGAACTTTGGCCACTGAGAAGACGCTGGTTCTCATTTTTTGAAAGCCTTAATCTACAAAGATTCAACTCAGTTGGTCAGGAAATGTCATTTTAAATTACCACCATTTTTGAGCCAATCAGGACTTCTTCCAATAAACAATGACAGTTTGTCATAGTGAGCAAATCATGGATTGTGTGTTATTGAGCCTCTTTTTCACTCTTTCAGTTCTTATCTGGTACTAGTAGGAAAAGCTTTGCCCAACAGTGGTGGTCAAAACAGAAAATCTTTAAAAAGGGAGGAACATTTTAATCCAACCCGAAACTATGCATAAACACAATACCTAACCGTTACAGCAGTGTATGGTCTCATTTTAACAATGTAGGTCTGATAAATCATTTTCTCTGACGTCCTAGTGGATGCTGGGAACTCTGTAAGGACCATGGGGAATAGACGGGCTCCGCAGGAGACTGGGCACTCTAAAAGAAAGATTAGGTACTATCTGGTGTGCACTGGCTCCTCCCACTATGACCCTCCTCCAGACCTCAGTTAGATTTCTGTGCCCGGCCGAGCTGGATGCACACTAGGGGCTCTCCTGAGCTCCTAGAAAGAAAGTTTATTTTAGGTTTTTTATTTTACAGTGAGACCTGCTGGCAACAGGCTCACTGCATCGAGGGACTAAGGGCAGAAGAAGCGAACCTACCTGCTTGCAGCTAGCTTGGGCTTCTTAGGCTACTGGACACCATTAGCTCCAGAGGGATCGACCGCATGGAACTGGCCTTGGTGTTCGTTCCCGGAGCCGCGCCGCCGTCCCCCTTACAGAGCCAGAAGCAAGAAGAGGTCCGGAAAATCGGCGGCAGAAGACATCAGTCTTCACCAAGGTAGCACACAGCATTGCAGCTGGGCGCCATTGCTCCTCATACACACTTCACACTCCGGTCACTGAGGGTGCAGGGCGCTGGGGGGGGGGCGCCCTGAGCAGCAATAAAAACACCTTGGCTGGCAAATATATCACAATATATAGCCCCAGAGGCTATATATGTGATAAATACCCCTGCCAGAATCCATAAAAAAGCAGGAGAAAAGTCAGCGAAAAAGGGGCGGAGCTATCTCCCTCAGCACACTGGCGCCATTTTCTCTTCACAGTGCAGCTGGAAGACAGCTCCCCAGGCTCTCCCCTGTAGTTTGCAGGCTCAAAGGGTTAAAAAGAGAGGGGGGGCACTAAATTTAGGCGCAATATTGTATATACAAGCAGCTATTGGGAAAAATTCACTCAATATAGTGTTAATCCCTAAATTATATAGCGCTCTGGTGTGTGCTGGCATACTCTCTCTCTGTCTCCCCAAAGGGCTGTGTGGGGTCCTGTCCTCAGTCAGAGCATTCCCTGTGTGTGTGCGGTGTGTCGGTACGGCTGTGTCGACACGTTTGATGAGGAGGCTTATGTGGTGGCAGAGCAGATGCCGATAAATGTGATGTCGCCCCCTGTGGGGCCGACACCAGAGTGGATGGATAGGTGGAAGGTATAAACCGACAGTGTCAACTCCTTACATAAAAGGCTGGATGACGTAACAGCTGTGGGACAGCCGGCGTCTCAGCCCGCGCCTGCCCAGGCATCTCAAAGGCCATCAGGGGCTCAAAAACGCCCGCTCCCTCAGATGGCAGACACAGATGTCGACACGGAGTCTGACTCCACTGTCGACGAGGTTGAGACATATACACAATCCACTAGGAACACCCGTTACATGATCCTGGCAATAAAAAATGTGTTACACATTTCTGACATTAACCCAAGTACCACTAAAAAAGGGTTTTATGTTTGGGGAGAAAAAGCAGGCAGTGTTTTGTTCCCCCATCAAATGAGTGAATGGAGTGTGAAAAAGCGTGGGTTCCCCCGATAAGAAACTGGTAATTTCTAAAAAGTTACTGATGGCGTACCCTTTCCCGCCAGAGGATAAGTTACGCTGGGAGATATCCCCTAGGGTGGATAAGGCGCTCACACGTTTGTCAAAAAAGGTGGCACTGCCGTCTTAGGATACGGCCACTTTGAAGGTACCTGCTGATAAAAAGCAGGAGGCTATCCTGAAGTCTGTATTTACACACTCAGGTACTAGACTGAGACCTGCAGATAGTGCTGCTGCAGCGTGGTCTGTGACCCTGTCAAACAGGGATACTATTTTGCGAACATAAGAGCATATTAAAGACGTCATCTTATATATGAGGGATGCACAGAGGGATATTTTGCTGGCTGGCATCCAGAATTAATGCAATGTCCATTCTGTCAAGAGGGTATTAGAGATCCGACACTGGACAGGTGATGCTGACTTTAAAAGGCACATAGAGCCTTATAAGGGTGAGGAATTGTTTGGGGATGGTCTCTGGGACCTCGTATCCACAGCAACAGCTGGGAAGAAAATTTTTTACCTCAGGTTTCCTCACAGCCTAAGAAAGCACTGTATTATCAGGTACAGTCCTGTCGGCTTCAGAAAAGCAAGCGGGTCAAAGGCGCTTCCTTTCTGCACCGAGACGAGGGAAGAGGGAAAAAGCTGCACCAGTCAGCCAGTTCCCAGAATCAAAATTCTTCCCCCGCTTCCTCTGAGTCCACCGCATGACGCGGGGGCTCCACAGGCGTAGCCAGGTACGGTGGGGGGCCGCCTCAAAAATTTCAGCGATCAGTGGGCTCGCTCACAGGTGGATCCCTGGATCCTTCAAGTAGTATCTCAGGGGTACAAGCTGGAATTCGAGGCGTCTCCCCCCCGCCGTTTCCTCAAATCTGCCTTGCCGACAACTCCCTCAGGCAGGGAGGCTGTGCTAGAGGCAATTCACAAGCTGTATTCCCAGCAGGTGATAGTCAAGGTGCCCCTACTTCAACAAGGACGGGGTTACTATTCCACACTGTTTGTGGTACCGAAACCGGACGGTTCGGTGAGACCCATTTTAAATTTGAAATCCTTGAACACATACATAAAAAAATTAAAGTTCAAGATGGAATCGCTCAGGGCGGTTATTGCAAGCCTGGAGGAGGGGGATTACATGGTATCTCTGGACATCAAGGATGCTTACCTACATGTCCCCATTTACCATCCTCACCAGGAGTACCTCAGATTTGTGGTACAGGATTGCCATTACCAATTCCAAACACTGCCGTTTGGACTGTCCACGGCACCGAAGGTCTTTACCAAGGTAATGGCAGAAATTATACTCCTTTGAAAAAAGGGAGTTTTAATTATCCCGTACTTGGACGATCTCCTTATAAAGGCGAGGTCCAAGGAGCAGTTGTTGGTCGGAGTAGCACTATCTCGGGAAGTGCTACAACAGCACGGATGGATTCTATACATTCCAAAGTCACAGCTGGTACCTACCACACGCCTACTGTTCCTGGGGATGGTTCTGGACACAGAACAGAAAAAAATGTTTCTCCCGCAGGAGAAAGCCAAGGAGCTGTCATCTCTAGTCAGAGACCTCCTGAAACCAAAACAGGTATCGGTGCATCACTGCACACGAGTCCTGGGAAAAATGGTAGCTTCTTACGAAGCAAAATTCCATTCGGCTGGTTCCATGCAAGAACCTTTCAGTGGGACCTCTTTGATAAGTGGTCGGGATCGCATCTTCAGATGCATCGGCTGATAACCCTGTCTCCAAGGACCAGGGTATCTCTACTGTGGTGGCTGCAGAGTGCTCATCTTCAAGAGGGCCGCAGATTCGGCATACAGGACTGGGTCCTGGTAACCACGGATGCCAGCCTTCGAGGCTGGGGGGCAGTCACACAGGGAAGAAATTTCCAAGGACTGTGGTCAAGTCAGGAGTCGTCCCTACACATAAATATTCTGGAACTGAGGGCCATTTACAATGCCCTGAGTCTGGCAAGGCCTCTGCTTCAAAACCAGCCGGTACTGATCCAATCAGACAACATCACGGCAGTCTCCCATGTAAACCGACAGGGCGGCACAAGAAGCAGGATGGCGATGGCAGAAGCCACAAGGATTCTCCGATGGGCGGAAAATCACGTCTTAGCACTGTCAGCAGTGTTCATTCCGGGAGTGGACAACTGGGAAGCAGACTTCCTCAGCAGACACGACCTACACCCGGGAGAGTGGGGACTTCATCCAGAAGTCTTCCAACTGTTGGTAAACCGTTGGGAAAGGCCACAGGTGGACATGATGGCGTCCCGCCTAAACAAAAAACTAGATATTGCGCCAGGTCAAGGGACCCTCAGGCAATAGCTGTGGACGCTCTAGTGACACCGTGGGTGTACCAGTCGGTTTATGTATTCCCTCCTCTGCCTCTCATACCAAAGGTACTGAGAATAATAAGAAAACGAGGAGTAAGAACGATACTCGTGGTTCCGGATGGGCCAAGAAGAGCTTGGTACCCAGAACTTCAAGAAATGATATCAGAGGACCCATGGCCTCTACCGCTCAGACAGCATCTGCTACAGCAGGGGCACTGTCTGTTCCAAGACTTACCGCGGCTGCGTTTGACGGCATGGCGGTTGAATTCCGGATCCTAAAGGAAAAGGGCATTCCAGAGGAAGTCATTCCTACGCTGATAAAAGCCAGGAAAGAAGTAACCGCAAACCATTATCACCGTATTTGGCGAAAATATGTTGCGTGGTGTGAGGCCAGGAAGGCCCCAACAGAGGAATTTCAGCTGGGTCGTTTTCTGCACTTCCTACAGTCAGGAGTGACTATGGGCCTAAACTTGGGTTCCATTAAGGTCCAGATTTCGGCTCTGTCGATTTTCTTCCAGAAAGGTCTGGCTTCACTGCCTGGAGTTCAGACATTTGTAAAGGGAGTGCTACATATTCAGCCCCATTTGTGCCTCCTGTGGCACCTTGGGATCTCAACGTGGTGTTGAGTTTCCTAAAATCACATTGGTTTGAGCCACTTAAAACTGTGGATTTGAAATATCTCACGTGGAAAGTGGTCATATTATTGGCCTTGGCTTCGGCCAGGCGTGTGTCAGAATTGGCGGCTTTGTCATGTAAAAGCCCTTATCTGATTTTCCATATGGATAGGGCAGAATTGAGGACTCGTCCCCAGTTTCTCCCTAAGGTGGTATCAGCTTTTCACTTGAACCAACGTATTGTAGTGCCTGCGGCTACTAGGGACTTGGAAGATTCCAAGTTACTGGACGTAGTCAGGGCCTTAAAAATGTATATTTCCAGGACGGCTGGAGTCAGGAAAACTGACTCGCATTTTATCCTGTAGGCACCCAACAAAATAGGTGCTCCTGCTTCTAAGCAGACTATTGCTCGCTGAATTTGTAGCACAATTCAGCTGGAGCATTCTGCGGCTGGATTGCCGCATCCTAAATCAGTAAAAGCCCATTCCACGAGGAAAGTGGGCTCATCTTGGGCGGCTGCCCGAGGGGTCTCGGCTTTACAACTTTGCCGAGCTGCAACTTGGTCAGGGGCAAACACGTTTGCTAAATTCTACAAATTTGATACCCTGGCTGAGGAGGACCTTGAGTTCTCTCATTCGGTGCTGCAGAGTCATCCGCACTCTCCCGCCCGTTTGGGAGCTTTGGTATAATCCCCATGGTCCTTACGGAGTTCCCAGCATCCACTAGGACGTCAGAGAAAATAAGATTTTACTCACCGGTAAATCTATTTCTCGTAGTCCGTAGTGGATGCTGGGCGCCCATCCCAAGTGCGGATTGTCTGCAATACTTGTATGTAGTTATTGCCTAACTAAGGGTTATTGTTGAGCCATCTGTTGAGAGGCTCAGTTATATTTCATACTGTTAACTGGGTATAGTATCACGAGTTATACGGTGTGATTGGTGTGGCTGGTATGAGTCTTACCCGGGATTCAAAATCCTTCCTTATTGTGTCAGCTCTTCCGGGCAGAGTATCCTAACTGAGGTCTGGAGGAGGGTCATAGTGGGAGGAGCCAGTGCACACCAGATAGTACCTAATCTTTCTTTTAGAGTGCCCAGTCTCCTGCGGAGCCCGTCTATTCCCCATGGTCCTTACGGAGTTCCCAGCATCCACTACGGACTACGAGAAATAGATTTACCGGTGAGTAAAATCTTATTTTAGAGCTTCAACAAATAAGTGTATTAACCTAATACTTAACAATGCTATATCCTAAGGCATAACAATGCTTTATACAGTGTCAACTATACGTAAATCAATAACATACAGTATAAGTTTTAAATAACTTTAGTTACATAATCCTGTTGCTTCTTAAAACTTATAATTGTGATGCATAACAGTGTAAGGTTTGTGTATAATACACAGTCCTATAACAATCTATAAATCATATATAAGAATGCTAAATCAAGAAGTAAAACTGTTGAAGATAACCATGCATAACAGTGATACATGAAAATTGTAAATGGGTACAAAATGCTTTGTCAGTTAATATGATGTGACTGTGTTACCAAATAGTGTTATAATGCAATAAAATATTGCAGCTGTGTACAATTTAAATAGTGATAAATAATGAAATATAGTTCATTAATATTATATCATATAATGCTTTATGACTATTGTGCATATTAACATAATACATGCAGAGGTGTGGCAGGGTTCCTGATGTGTGACTCTATGGAACCCCAGGATCATTAGGATGGATTTGCTGCATGAGAAATTCCATTCATAGTATTGTAGCAGGAAGTGTACGCTTGTCGATCTCTTTAGTAGCACTTACCTGTCCGAAGAAGGACCATTCCTGAAGGAAGCCACCACCGCTGGAACTTTGGCCACTGAGAAGACGCTGGTTCTCATTTTTTGAAAGCCTTAATCTACAAAGATTCAACTCAGTTGGTCAGGAAATGTCATTTTAAATTACCACCATTTTTGAGCCAATCAGGACTTCTTCCAATAAACAATGACAGTTTGTCATAGTGAGCAAATCATGGATTGTGTGTTATTGAGCCTCTTTTTCACTCTTTCAGTTCTTATCTGGTACTAGTAGGAAAAGCTTTGCCCAACAGTGGTGGTCAAAACAGAAAATCTTTAAAAAGGGAGGAACATTTTAATCCAACCCGAAACTATGCATAAACACAATACCTAACCGTTACAGCAGTGTATGGTCTCATTTTAACAATGTAGGTCTGATAAATCATTTTCTCTGACGTCCTAGTGGATGCTGGGAACTCTGTAAGGACCATGGGGAATAGACGGGCTCCGCAGGAGACTGGGCACTCTAAAAGAAAGATTAGGTACTATCTGGTGTGCACTGGCTCCTCCCACTATGACCCTCCTCCAGACCTCAGTTAGATTTCTGTGCCCGGCCGAGCTGGATGCACACTAGGGGCTCTCCTGAGCTCCTAGAAAGAAAGTTTATTTTAGGTTTTTTATTTTACAGTGAGACCTGCTGGCAACAGGCTCACTGCATCGAGGGACTAAGGGCAGAAGAAGCGAACCTACCTGCTTGCAGCTAGCTTGGGCTTCTTAGGCTACTGGACACCATTAGCTCCAGAGGGATCGACCGCATGGAACTGGCCTTGGTGTTCGTTCCCGGAGCCGCGCCGCCGTCCCCCTTACAGAGCCAGAAGCAAGAAGAGGTCCGGAAAATCGGCGGCAGAAGACATCAGTCTTCACCAAGGTAGCACACAGCATTGCAGCTGGGCGCCATTGCTCCTCATACACACTTCACACTCCGGTCACTGAGGGTGCAGGGCGCTGGGGGGGGGGCGCCCTGAGCAGCAATAAAAACACCTTGGCTGGCAAATATATCACAATATATAGCCCCAGAGGCTATATATGTGATAAATACCCCTGCCAGAATCCATAAAAAAGCAGGAGAAAAGTCAGCGAAAAAGGGGCGGAGCTATCTCCCTCAGCACACTGGCGCCATTTTCTCTTCACAGTGCAGCTGGAAGACAGCTCCCCAGGCTCTCCCCTGTAGTTTGCAGGCTCAAAGGGTTAAAAAGAGAGGGGGGGCACTAAATTTAGGCGCAATATTGTATATACAAGCAGCTATTGGGAAAAATTCACTCAATATAGTGTTAATCCCTAAATTATATAGCGCTCTGGTGTGTGCTGGCATACTCTCTCTCTGTCTCCCCAAAGGGCTGTGTGGGGTCCTGTCCTCAGTCAGAGCATTCCCTGTGTGTGTGCGGTGTGTCGGTACGGCTGTGTCGACACGTTTGATGAGGAGGCTTATGTGGTGGCAGAGCAGATGCCGATAAATGTGATGTCGCCCCCTGTGGGGCCGACACCAGAGTGGATGGATAGGTGGAAGGTATAAACCGACAGTGTCAACTCCTTACATAAAAGGCTGGATGACGTAACAGCTGTGGGACAGCCGGCGTCTCAGCCCGCGCCTGCCCAGGCATCTCAAAGGCCATCAGGGGCTCAAAAACGCCCGCTCCCTCAGATGGCAGACACAGATGTCGACACGGAGTCTGACTCCACTGTCGACGAGGTTGAGACATATACACAATCCACTAGGAACATCCGTTACATGATCCTGGCAATAAAAAAATGTGTTACACATTTCTGACATTAACCCAAGTACCACTAAAAAAGGGTTTTATGTTTGGGGAGAAAAAGCAGGCAGTGTTTTGTTCCCCCATCAAATGAGTGAATGGAGTGTGAAAAAGCGTGGGTTCCCCCGATAAGAAACTGGTAATTTCTAAAAAGTTACTGATGGCGTACCCTTTCCCGCCAGAGGATAAGTTACGCTGGGAGATATCCCCTAGGGTGGATAAGGCGCTCACACGTTTGTCAAAAAAGGTGGCACTGCCGTCTTAGGATACGGCCACTTTGAAGGTACCTGCTGATAAAAAGCAGGAGGCTATCCTGAAGTCTGTATTTACACACTCAGGTACTAGACTGAGACCTGCAGATAGTGCTGCTGCAGCGTGGTCTGTGACCCTGTCAAACAGGGATACTATTTTGCGAACATAAGAGCATATTAAAGACGTCGTCTTATATATGAGGGATGCACAGAGGGATATTTTGCCGGCTGGCATCCAGAATTAATGCAATGTCCATTCTGTCAAGAGGGTATTAGAGACCCGACACTGGACAGGTGATGCTGACTTTAAAAGGCACATAGAGCCTTATAAGGGTGAGGAATTGTTTGGGGATGGTCTCTGGGACCTCGTATCCACAGCAACAGCTGGGAAGAAAATTTTTTACCTCAGGTTTCCTCACAGCCTAAGAAAGCACTGTATTATCAGGTACAGTCCTGTCGGCTTCAGAAAAGCAAGCGGGTCAAAGGCGCTTCCTTTCTGCACAGAGACGAGGGAAGAGGGAAAAAGCTGCACCAGTCAGCCAGTTCCCAGAATCAAAATTCTTCCCCCGCTTCCTCTGAGTCCACCGCATGACGCGGGGGCTCCACAGGCGTAGCCAGGTACGGTGGGGGGCCGCCTCAAAAATTTCAGCGATCAGTGGGCTCGCTCACAGGTGGATCCCTGGATCCTTCAAGTAGTATCTCAGGGGTACAAGCTGGAATTCGAGGCGTCTCCCCCCCGCCGTTTCCTCAAATCTGCCTTGCCGACAACTCCCTCAGGCAGGGAGGCTGTGCTAGAGGCAATTCACAAGCTGTATTCCCAGCAGGTGATAGTCAAGGTGCCCCTACTTCAACAAGGACGGGGTTACTATTCCACACTGTTTGTGGTACCGAAACCGGACGGTTCGGTGAGACCCATTTTAAATTTGAAATCCTTGAACACATACATAAAAAAATTCAAGTTCAAGATGGAATCGCTCAGGGCGGTTATTGCAAGCCTGGAGGAGGGGGATTACATGGTATCCCTGGACATCAAGGATGCTTACCTACATGTCCCCATTTACCATCCTCACCAGGAGTACCTCAGATTTGTGGTACAGGATTGCCATTACCAATTCCAAACACTGCCGTTTGGACTGTCCACGGCACCGAAGGTCTTTACCAAGGTAATGGCAGAAATGATACTCCTTCGAAAAAAGGGAGTTTTAATTATCCCGTACTTGGACGATCTCCTTATAAAGGTGAGGTCCAAGGAGCAGTTGTTGGTCGGAGTAGCACTATCTCGGGAAGTGCTACAACAGCACGGATGGATTCTATATATTCCAAAGTCACAGCTGGTTCCTACCACACGCCTACTGTTCCTGGGGATGGTTCTGGACACAGAACAGAAAAAAATGTTTCTCCCGCAGGAGAAAGCCAAGGAGCTGTCATCTCTAGTCAGAGACCTCCTGAAACCAAAACAGGTATCGGTGCATCACTGCACACGAGTCCTGGGAAAAATGGTAGCTTCTTACGAAGCAAAATTCCATTCGGCAGGTTCCATGCAAGAACCTTTCAGTGGGACCTCTTTGATAAGTGGTCGGGATCGCATCTTCAGATGCATCGGCTGATAACCCTGTCTCCAAGGACCAGGGTATCTCTACTGTGGTGGCTGCAGAGTGCTCATCTTCAAGAGGGCCGCAGATTCGGCATACAGGACTGGGTCCTGGTAACCACGGATGCCAGCCTTCGAGGCTGGGGGGCAGTCACACAGGGAAGAAATTTCCAAGGACTGTGGTCAAGTCAGGAGTCGTCCCTACACATAAATATTCTGGAACTGAGAGCCATTTACAATGCCCTGAGTCTGGCAAGGCCTCTGCTTCAAAACCAGCCGGTACTGATCCAATCAGACAACATCACGGCAGTCGCCCATGTAAACCGACAGGGCGGCACAAGAAGCAGGATGGCGATGGCAGAAGCCACAAGGATTCTCCGATGGGCGGAAAATCACGTCTTAGCACTGTCAGCAGTGTTCATTCCGGGAGTGGACAACTGGGAAGCAGACTTCCTCAGCAGACACGACCTACACCCGGGAGAGTGGGGACTTCATCCAGAAGTCTTCCAACTGTTGGTAAACCGTTGGGAAAGGCCACAGGTGGACATGATGGCGTCCCGCCTAAACAAAAAACTAGATATTGCGCCAGGTCAAGGGACCCTCAGGCAATAGCTGTGGACGCTCTAGTGACACCGTGGGTGTACCAGTCGGTTTATGTATTCCCTCCTCTGCCTCTCATACCAAAGGTACTGAGAATAATAAGAAAACGAGGAGTAAGAACGATACTCGTGGTTCCGGATGGGCCAAGAAGAGCTTGGTACCCAGAACTTCAAGAAATGATATCAGAGGACCCATGGCCTCTACCGCTCAGACAGCATCTGCTACAGCAGGGGCACTGTCTGTTCCAAGACTTACCGCGGCTGCGTTTGACGGCATGGCGGTTGAATTCCGGATCCTAAAGGAAAAGGGCATTCCGGAGGAAGTCATTCCTACGCTGATAAAAGCCAGGAAAGAAGTAACCGCAAACCATTATCACCGTATTTGGCGAAAATATGTTGCGTGGTGTGAGGCCAGGAAGGCCCCAACAGAGGAATTTCAGCTGGGTCGTTTTCTGCACTTCCTACAGTCAGGAGTGACTATGGGCCTAAACTTGGGTTCCATTAAGGTCCAGATTTCGGCTCTGTCGATTTTCTTCCAGAAAGAACTGGCTTCACTGCCTGGAGTTCAGACATTTGTAAAGGGAGTGCTACATATTCAGCCCCATTTGTGCCTCCTGTGGCACCTTGGGATCTCAACGTGGTGTTGAGTTTCCTAAAATCACATTGGTTTGAGCCACTTAAAACTGTGGATTTGAAATATCTCACGTGGAAAGTGGTCATATTATTGGCCTTGGCTTCGGCCAGGCGTGTGTCAGAATTGGCGGCTTTGTCATGTAAAAGCCCTTATCTGATTTTCCATATGGATAGGGCAGAATTGAGGACTCGTCCCCAGTTTCTCCCTAAGGTGGTATCAGCTTTTCACTTGAACCAACCTATTGTAGTGCCTGCGGCTACTAGGGACTTGGAAGATTCCAAGTTACTGGACGTAGTCAGGGCCTTAAAAATGTATATTTCCAGGACGGCTGGAGTCAGGAAAACTGACTCGCATTTTATCCTGTAGGCACCCAACAAAATAGGTGCTCCTGCTTCTAAGCAGACTATTGCTCGCTGAATTTGTAGCACAATTCAGCTGGAGCATTCTGCGGCTGGATTGCCGCATCCTAAATCAGTAAAAGCCCATTCCACGAGGAAAGTGGGCTCATCTTGGGCGGCTGCCCGAGGGGTCTCGGCTTTACAACTTTGCCGAGCTGCAACTTGGTCAGGGGCAAACACGTTTGCTAAATTCTACAAATTTGATACCCTGGCTGAGGAGGACCTTGAGTTCTCTCATTCGGTGCTGCAGAGTCATCCGCACTCTCCCGCCCGTTTGGGAGCTTTGGTATAATCCCCATGGTCCTTACGGAGTTCCCAGCATCCACTAGGACGTCAGAGAAAATAAGATTTTACTCACCGGTAAATCTATTTCTCGTAGTCCGTAGTGGATGCTGGGCGCCCATCCCAAGTGCGGATTGTCTGCAATACTTGTATGTAGTTATTGCCTAACTAAGGGTTATTGTTGAGCCATCTGTTGAGAGGCTCAGTTATATTTCATACTGTTAACTGGGTATAGTATCACGAGTTATACGGTGTGATTGGTGTGGCTGGTATGAGTCTTACCCGGGATTCAAAATCCTTCCTTATTGTGTCAGCTCTTCCGGGCAGAGTATCCTAACTGAGGTCTGGAGGAGGGTCATAGTGGGAGGAGCCAGTGCACACCAGATAATACCTAATCTTTCTTTTAGAGTGCCCAGTCTCCTGCGGAGCCCGTCTATTCCCCATGGTCCTTACGGAGTTCCCAGCATCCACTACGGACTACGAGAAATAGATTTACCGGTGAGTAAAATCTTATTTTAGAGCTTCAACAAATAAGTGTATTAACCTAATACTTAACAATGCTATATCCTAAGGCATAACAATGCTTTATACAGTGTCAACTATACGTAAATCAATAACATACAGTATAAGTTTTAAATAACTTTAGTTACATAATCCTGTTGCTTCTTAAAACTTATAATTGTGATGCATAACAGTGTAAGGTTTGTGTATAATACACAGTCCTATAACAATCTATAAATCATATATAAGAATGCTAAATCAAGAAGTAAAACTGTTGAAGATAACCATGCATAACAGTGATACATGAAAATTGTAAATGGGTACAAAATGCTTTGTCAGTTAATATGATGTGACTGTGTTACCAAATAGTGTTATAATGCAATAAAATATTGCAGCTGTGTACAATTTAAATAGTGATAAATAATGAAATATAGTTCATTAATATTATATCATATAATGCTTTATGACTATTGTGCATATTAACATAATACATGCAGAGGTGTGGCAGGGTTCCTGATGTGTGACTCTATGGAACCCCAGGATCATTAGGATGGATTTGCTGCATGAGAAATTCCATTCATAGTATTGTAGCAGGAAGTGTACGCTTGTCGATCTCTTTAGTAGCACTTACCTGTCCGAAGAAGGACCATTCCTGAAGGAAGCCACCACCGCTGGAACTTTGGCCACTGAGAAGACGCTGGTTCTCATTTTTTGAAAGCCTTAATCTACAAAGATTCAACTCAGTTGGTCAGGAAATGTCATTTTAAATTACCACCATTTTTGAGCCAATCAGGACTTCTTCCAATAAACAATGACAGTTTGTCATAGTGAGCAAATCATGGATTGTGTGTTATTGAGCCTCTTTTTCACTCTTTCAGTTCTTATCTGGTACTAGTAGGAAAAGCTTTGCCCAACAGTGGTGGTCAAAACAGAAAATCTTTAAAAAGGGAGGAACATTTTAATCCAACCCGAAACTATGCATAAACACAATACCTAACCGTTACAGCAGTGTATGGTCTCATTTTAACAATGTAGGTCTGATAAATCATTTTCTCTGACGTCCTAGTGGATGCTGGGAACTCCGTAAGGACCATGGGGAATAGACGGGCTCCGCAGGAGACTGGGCACTCTAAAAGAAAGATTAGGTACTATCTGGTGTGCACTGGCTCCTCCCACTATGACCCTCCTCCAGACCTCAGTTAGATTTCTGTGCCCGGCCGAGCTGGATGCACACTAGGGGCTCTCCTGAGCTCCTAGAAAGAAAGTTTATTTTAGGTTTTTTATTTTACAGTGAGACCTGCTGGCAACAGGCTCACTGCATCGAGGGACTAAGGGCAGAAGAAGCGAACCTACCTGCTTGCAGCTAGCTTGGGCTTCTTAGGCTACTGGACACCATTAGCTCCAGAGGGATCGACCGCATGGAACTGGCCTTGGTGTTCGTTCCCGGAGCCGCACCGCCGTCCCCCTTACAGAGCCAGAAGCAAGAAGAGGTCCGGAAAATCGGCGGCAGAAGACATCAGTCTTCACCAAGGTAGCACACAGCATTGCAGCTGTGCGCCATTGCTCCTCATACACACTTCACACTCCGGTCACTGAGGGTGCAGGGCGCTGGGGGGGGCGCCCTGAGCAGCAATAAAAACACCTTGGCTGGCAAATATATCACAATATATAGCCCCAGAGGCTATATATGTGATAAATACCCCTGCCAGAATCCATAAAAAAGCAGGAGAAAAGTCAGCGAAAAAGGGGCGGAGCTATCTCCCTCAGCACACTGGCGCCATTTTCTCTTCACAGTGCAGCTGGAAGACAGCTCCCCAGGCTCTCCCCTGTAGTTTGCAGGCTCAAAGGGTTAAAAAGAGAGGGGGGGCACTAAATTTAGGCGCAATATTGTATATACAAGCAGCAATTGGGAAAAATTCACTCAATATAGTGTTAATCCCTAAACTATATAGCGCTCTGGTGTGTGCTGGCATACTCTCTCTCTGTCTCCCCAAAGGGCTGTGTGGGGTCCTGTCCTCAGTCAGAGCATTCCCTGTGTGTGTGCGGTGTGTCGGTACGGCTGTGTCGACACGTTTGATGAGGAGGCTTATGTGGTGGCAGAGCAGATGCCGATAAATGTGATGTCGCCCCCTGTGGGGTCGACACCAGAGTGGATGGATAGGTGGAAGGTATAAACCGACAGTGTCAACTCCTTACATAAAAGGCTGGATGACGTAACAGCTGTGGGACAGCCGGCGTCTCAGCCCGCGCCTGCCCAGGCGTCTCAAAGGCCATCAGGGGCTCAAAAACACCCGCTCCCTCAGATGGCAGACACAGATGTCGACACGGAGTCTGACTCCAGTGTCGACGAGGTTGAGACATATACACAATCCACTAGGAACATCCGTTACATGATCCTGGCAATAAAAAATGTGTTACACATTTCTGACATTAACCCAAGTACCACTAAAAAAGGGTTTTATGTTTGGGGAGAAAAAGCAGGCAGTGTTTTGTTCCCCCATCAAATGAGTGAATGGAGTGTGAAAAAGCGTGGGTTCTCCCGATAAGAAACTGGTAATTTCTAAATAGTTACTGATGGCGTACCCTTTCCCGCCAGAGGATAAGTTACGCTGGGAGATATCCCCTAGGGTGGATAAGGCGCTCACACGTTTGTCAAAAAAGGTGGCACTGCCGTCTTAGGATACGGCCACTTTGAAGGTACCTGCTGATAAAAAGCAGGAGGCTATCCTGAAGTCTGTATTTACACACTCAGGTACTAGACTGAGACCTGCAGATAGTGCTGCTGCAGCGTGGTCTGTGACCCTGTCAAACAGGGATACTATTTTGCGAACATAAGAGCATATTAAAGACGTCATCTTATATATGAGGGATGCACAGAGGGATATTTTGCCGGCTGGCATCCAGAATTAATGCAATGTCCATTCTGTCAAGAGGGTATTAGAGACCCGACACTGGACAGGTGATGCTGACTTTAAAGGCACATAGAGCCTTATAAGGGTGAGGAATTGTTTGGGGATGGTCTCTGGGCCCTCGTATCCACAGCAACAGCTGGGAAGAAAAATTTTTACCTCAGGTTTCCTCACAACCTAAGAAAGCACTGTATTATCAGGTACAGTCCTGTCGGCTTCAGAAAAGCAAGCGGGTCAAAGGCGCTTCCTTTCTGCACAGAGATGAGGGAAGAGGGAAAAAGCTGCACCAGTCAGCCAGTTCCCAGAATCAAAATTCTTCCCCCGCTTCCTCTGAGTCCACCGCATGACGCGGGGGCTCCACAGGCGTAGCCAGGTACGGTGGGGGGCCGCCTCAAAAATTTCAGCGATCAGTGGGCTCGCTCACAGGTGGATCCCTGGATCCTTCAAGTAGTATCTCAGGGGTACAAGCTGGAATTTGAGGCGTCTCCCCCCCGCCGTTTCCTCAAATCTGCCTTGCCGACAACTCCCTCAGGCAGGGAGGCTGTGCTAGAGGCAATTCACAAGCTGTATTCCCAGCAGGTGATAGTCAAGGTGCCCCTGCTTCAACAAGGACGGGGTTACTATTCCACACTGTTTGTGGTACCGAAACCGGACGGTTCGGTGAGACCCATTTTAAATTTGAAATCCTTGAACACATACATAAAAAAATTCAAGTTCAAGATGGAATCGCTCAGGGCGGTTATTGCAAGCCTGGAGGAGGGGGATTACATGGTATCCCTGGACATCAAGGATGCTTACCTACATGTCCCCATTTACCATCCTCACCAGGAGTACCTCAGATTTGTGGTACAGGATTGCCATTACCAATTCCAAACACTGCCGTTTGGACTGTCCACAGCACCGAAGGTCTTTACCAAGGTAATGGCAGAAATGATACTCCTTCGAAAAAAGGGAGTTTTAATTATCCCGTACTTGGACGATCTCCTTATAAAGGCGAGGTCCAAGGAGCAGTTGTTGGTCGGAGTAGCACTATCTCGGGAAGTGCTACAACAGCACGGATGGATTCTATACATTCCAAAGTCACAGCTGGTTCCTACCACACGCCTACTGTTCCTGGGGATGGTTCTGGACACAGAACAGAAAAAAATGTTTCTCCCGCAGGAGAAAGCCAAGGAGCTGTCATCTCTAGTCAGAGACCTCCTGAAACCAAAACAGGTATCGGTGCATCACTGCACACGAGTCCTGGGAAAAATGGTAGCTTCTTACGAAGCAAAATTCCATTTGGCAGGTTCCATGCAAGAACCTTTCAGTGGGACCTCTTTGATAAGTGGTCGGGATCGCATCTTCAGATGCATCGGCTGATAACCCTGTCTCCAAGGACCAGGGTATCTCTACTGTGGTGGCTGCAGAGTGCTCATCTTCAAGAGGGCCGCAGATTCGGCATACAGGACTGGGTCCTGGTAACCACGGATGCCAGCCTTCGAGGCTGGGGGGCAGTCACACAGGGAAGAAATTTCCAAGGACTGGTGTCAAGTCAGGAGTCGTCCCTACACATAAATATTCTGGAACTGAGGGCCATTTACAATGCCCTGAGTCTGGCAAGGCCTCTGCTTCAAAACCAGCCGGTACTGATCCAATCAGACAACATCACGGCAGTCGCCCATGTAAACCGACAGGGCGGCACAAGAAGCAGGATGGCGATGGCAGAAGCCACAAGGATTCTCCGATGGGCGGAAAATCACGTCTTAGCACTGTCAGCAGTGTTCATTCCGGGAGTGGACAACTGGGAAGCAGACTTCCTCAGCAGACACGACCTACACCCGGGAGAGTGGGGACTTCATCCAGAAGTCTTCCAACTGTTGGTAAACCGTTGGGAAAGGCCACAGGTGGACATGATGGCGTCCCGCCTAAACAAAAAACTAGATATTGTGCCAGGTCAAGGGACCCTCAGGCAATAGCTGTGGACGCTCTAGTGACACCGTGGGTGTACCAGTCGGTTTATGTATTCCCTCCTCTGCCTCTCATACCAAAGGTACTGAGAATAATAAGAAAACGAGGAGTAAGACCGATACTCGTGGTTCCGGATGGGCCAAGAAGAGCTTGGTACTCAGAACTTCAAGAAATGATATCAGAGGACCCATGGCCTCTACCGCTCAGACAGCATCTGCTACAGCAGGGGCACTGTCTGTTCCAAGACTTACCGCGGCTGCGTTTGACGGCATGGCGGTTGAATTCCGGATCCTAAAGGAAAAGGGCATTCCGGAGGAAGTCATTCCTACGCTGATAAAAGCCAGGAAAGAAGTAACCGCAAACCATTATCACTGTATTTGGCGAAAATATGTTGCGTGGTGTGAGGCCAGGAAGGCCCCAACAGAGGAATTTCAGCTGGGTCGTTTTCTGCACTTCCTACAGTCAGGAGTGACTATGGGCCTAAACTTGGGTTCCATTAAGGTCCAGATTTCGGCTCTGTCGATTTTCTTCCAGAAAGAACTGGCTTTACTGCCTGGAGTTCAGACATTTGTAAAGGGAGTGCTACATATTCAGCCCCCTTTTGTGCCTCCTGTGGCACCTTGGGATCTCAACGTGGTGTTGAGTTTCCTAAAATCACATTCGTTTGAGCCACTTAAAACTGTGGATTTGAAATATCTCACGTGGAAAGTGGTCATATTATTGGCCTTGGCTTCGGCCAGGCATGTGTCAGAATTGTCGGCTTTGTCATGTAAAAGCCCTTATCTGATTTTCCATATGGATAGGGCAGAATTGAGGACTCGTCCCCAGTTTCTCCCTAAGGTGGTATCAGCTTTTCACTTGAACCAACCTATTGTAGTGCCTGCGGCTACTAGGGACTTGGAAGATTCCAAGTTACTGGACGTAGTCAGGGCCTTAAAAATGTATATTTCCAGGACGGCTGGAGTCAGGAAAACTGACTCGCATTTTATCCTGTAGGCACCCAACAAAATAGGTGCTCCTGCTTCTAAGCAGACTATTGCTCGCTGAATTTGTAGCACAATTCAGCTGGAGCATTCTGCGGCTGGATTGCCGCATCCTAAATCAGTAAAAGCCCATTCCACGAGGAAAGTGGGCTCATCTTGGGCGGCTGCCCGAGGGGTCTCGGCTTTACAACTTTGCCGAGCTGCAACTTGGCCAGGGGCAAACACGTTTGCTAAATTCTACAAATTTGATACCCTGGCTGAGGAGGACCTTGAGTTCTCTCATTCGGTGCTGCAGAGTCATCCGCACTCTCCCGCCCGTTTGGGAGCTTTGGTATAATCCCCATGGTCCTTACGGAGTTCCCAGCATCCACTAGGACGTCAGAGAAAATAAGATTTTACTCACCGGTAAATCTATTTCTCGTAGTCCGTAGTGGATGCTGGGCGCCCATCCCAAGTGCGGATTGTCTGCAATACTTGTATGTAGTTATTGCCTAACTAAGGGTTATTGTTGAGCCATCTGTTGAGAGGCTCAGTTATATTTCATACTGTTAACTGGGTATAGTATCACGAGTTATACGGTGTGATTGGTGTGGCTGGTATGAGTCTTACCCGGGATTCAAAATCCTTCCTTATTGTATCAGCTCTTCCGGGCAGAGTATCCTAACTGAGGTCTGGAGGAGGGTCATAGTGGGAGGAGCCAGTGCACACCAGATAGTACCTAATCTTTCTTTTAGAGTGCCCAGTCTCCTGCGGAGCCCGTCTATTCCCCATGGTCCTTACGGAGTTCCCAGCATCCACTACGGACTACGAGAAATAGATTTACCGGTGAGTAAAATCTTATTTTAGAGCTTCAACAAATAAGTGTATTAACCTAATACTTAACAATGCTATATCCTAAGGCATAACAATGCTTTATACAGTGTCAACTATACGTAAATCAATAACATACAGTATAAGTTTTAAATAACTTTAGTTACATAATCCTGTTGCTTCTTAAAACTTATAATTGTGATGCATAACAGTGTAAGGTTTGTGTATAATACACAGTCCTATAACATTCTATAAATCATATATAAGAATGCTAAATCAAGAAGTAAAACTGTTGTGATAACCATTCATAACAGTGATACATGAAAATTGTAAATGGGTACAAAATGCTTTGTCAGTTAATATGATGTGACTGTGTTACCAAATAGTGTTATAATGCAATAAAATATTGCAGCTGTATACAATTTAAATAGTGATAAATAATGAAATATAGTTCATTAATATTATATCATATAATGCTTTATGACTATTGTGCATATTAACATAATACATGCAGAGGTGTGGCAGGGTTCCTGATGTGGGACTCTATGGAACCCCAGGATCGTTAGGATGGATTTGCTGCATGAGAAATTCCATTCATAGTATTGTTGCAGGAAGTGTCCGCTTGTCGACATCTTTAGTAGCACTTACCTGTCCGAAGAAGGACCATTCCTGAAGGAAGCCACCACCGCTGGAACTTTGGCCACTGAGAAGACGCTGGTTCTCATTTTTTGAAAGCCTTAATCTACAAAGATTCATACTCAGTTGGTCAGGAAATGTCATTTTAAATTGGCACCATTTTTGAGCTAATCAGGACTTCTTTGAATAAACAGTGGCAGTTCGTCATAGTGAGCAAATCATGGATTGTGTGTTATTGAGCCTCTTTTTCACTTTTTCAGATCTTATATGGTACTAGTTGGAAAAGCTAAGCCCAACAGTGTCGGTCAAAACAGAAAATCTTTAAAAAGGGAGATCATATAATCCAATCCAAAACTATGCATAAACACAATACCTAACCGTCATAGCAGTGTATGGTCTCATTTTAAAAATGTAGGTCTAAAAAGTCATTTTAGAGCTTCAACAATAAGTGTATTAACCTAATACTTAAAAATGCTATATCCTAAGGCATAACAATGCTTTATACAGTGTCAACAATACATAAATCAATAACATACTGTATAAGTGTAAAATATCTTTAGTTACATAATCCTGTTGCATCTTAAAACTTATAATTGTGATGCATAACAGTGTAAGGTTTGTGTATAATGGGGGTTATTCTGAGTTGATCGCAGCATCAAGTTTGTTAGCAATTGGGGAAAAAACATGTGCACTGCAGGGGAAACAGATATAACATGTGCAGAGAGAGTTAGATTTGGTTGGGTCTGGTCAAACTGAAATCTAAATTGCAGTGTAAAAATAAAGCAGCCAGAATTTACCCTGCACAGAAACTAAATAACCCACCCAAATCTAACTTTCTCTGCAAATGTATATCTGTCCCCCTTGCAGTGCACATGGTTTTGCCCAGTTGCTAACAAACTTGATGCTGCGATCAACTCAGAATTACCCCCAATACACAGTCCTATAACAATCTATAAATCATATATAAGAATGCTAAATCAAGAAGTAAAACTGTTGAAGATAACCATGCATAACAGTGATACATGAAAATTGTAAAAGGCTACAAAATGCTTTGTCAGTTAATATGATGTGACTGTGTTACCAAATAGTGTTATAATGCAATAAAATATTGCAGCTGTGTACAATTTAAATAGTGATAAATAATGAAATATAGTTCATTAATATTATATCATATAATGCTTTATGACTATTGTGCATATTAACATAATACATGCAGAGGTGTTGCAGGGTT
Source organism: Pseudophryne corroboree (assembly GCF_028390025.1). Lineage (NCBI taxonomy): Eukaryota > Metazoa > Chordata > Amphibia > Anura > Myobatrachidae > Pseudophryne > Pseudophryne corroboree. Next base: position 838,686,182 of record NC_086445.1, read on the forward strand.
CCTGATGTGGGACTCTATGGAACCCCAGGATCGTTAGGATGGATTTGCTGCATGAGAAATTCCATTCATAGTATTGTAGCAGGAAGTGTACGCTTGTCGATATCTTTAGTAGCACTTACCTGTCCGAAGAAGGACCATTCCTGAAGGAAGCCACCACCGCTGGAACTTTGGCCACTGAGAAGACGCTGGTTCTCATTTTTTGAAAGCCTTAATCTACAAAGATTCATACTCAGTTGGTCAGGAAATGTCATTTTAAATTACCACCATTTTTGAGCCAATCAGGACTTCTTCCAATAAACAATGACAGTTTGTCATAGTGAGCAAATCATGGATTGTGTGTTATTGAGCCTCTTTTTCACTCTTTCAGTTCTTATCTGGTACTAGTAGGAAAAGCTAATCCCAACAGTGGTGGTCAAAACAGAAAATCTTTAAAAGGAGAAGATCATATAGTCCAATCGGAAACTATGCATAAACACAATACCTAACCGTTATAGCAGTGTATGGTCTCATTTTAACAACGTAGGACTAAAAAATCATTTTAGAGCTTCAACAAATAAGTGTATTAACCTAATACTTAACAATGCTATATCCTAAGGCATAACAATGCTTTATACAGTGTCAACAATACGTAAATCAATAACATACAGTATAAATGTAAAATAACTTTAGTTACATAATCCTTTTGCATCCTAAAACTTATAATTGTGATGCATAACAGTGTAAGGTTTGTGTGTAATACACAGTCCTATAAAAATCTATGAATCATATATAAGAATGCTAAATCAAGAAGTAAAACTGTTGAAGATAACCATGCATAACAGTGATACATGAAAATTGTAAATGGGTACAAAATGCTTTGTCAGTTAATATGATGTGACTGTGTAACCAAATAGTGTTACAATGCAATAAAATATTGCAGCTGTGTACAATTTAAATAGTGATAAATAATGAAATATAGTTAATGTTATATCATATAATGCTTTATGACTATTGTGCATATTAACATAATACATGCAGAGGTGTGGCAGGATTTCTGATGTGGGACTTTGTGGAACCCCAGGATTGTTAGCATGGATTTGCTGCATGAGAAATTCCATTCATAGTATTGTAGCAGGAAGTGTCTGCTTGTCGATGTCTTTAATAGCACTTACCTGTCCGAAGAAGGACCATTCCTGAAGGAAGCCACCACCGCTGGAACTTTGGCCACTGAGAAGACGCTGGTTCTCATTTTTTGAAAGCCTTAATCTACAAAGATTCATACTCAGTTGGTCAGGAAATATCATTGGCACCAATTGTGAGCCAATCAGGACTTCTTCCAATAAACAATGACAGTTTGTCATAGTGAGCAAATCATGGATTGTGTGTAATTGAGCCTCTCTTTCACTCTTTCATATCTTATCTGGTACTAGTAGGAAAAGCTAAGCCCAACAGTGGCGGCCAAAAACAGAAAATCTTTAAAAGGAGAGGATTATATAATCCATTCCAAAACTATGCATAAACACAATACCTAACCGTTATATCAGTGTATGGTCTCATTTTAACAATGTATGACTGATAAATTATTTTAGAGCTTCAACAAATAGGTGTATTAACCTAATACTTAACCATGCTATATCCTAAGGCATAACAATGCTTTATACAGTGTCAACAATACGTAAATCAATAACGTACACTATAAGTGTTAAATAACTTTAGTTCCATAATCCAGTGTCATCTTAAAACTTATAAATGTGTGGCATAACAGTGTAAGGTATGAGTATAATACACAGTCCTATAACAATCTATAACTCATATATAAGAATGCTAAATCAAGAAGTAAAACTCTGCAAGATAACCATGTATAACAGTGATACATGAAAATTGTAAACGGGTACAAAATGCTTTGTCAGTTAATATGATGTCACTGTATTATCAAATAATGTTACAATGCAATAAAATACTGCAGCTCTTTCACTCTTTCAGTTCTTATCTGGTACTAGTAGGAAAAGCTAAGCCCAACAGAGGTGGTCAAAAACAGTAAGTCTATAAAAGGAGAGGATCATATAATCTAATCTAAAACTCTGCATAAACACAATACCTAACCGTTATAGCACTGTATGGTCTCATTTTAACAATGTAGGTCTGATAAATAATTTTAGAGCTTCAACAAATAAGTGTATTAACCTAATACTTAAAAATGCTTTATCATAAGGCATAACAATGCTTTATACAGTGTCAACAATATGTAAATCAATAACATACAGTATAAATGTAAAATAACTTTAGTTACATAATCCTGTGTCATCTTAAAACTTATAAATGTGTGGTATTTCAGTGTAGGTTATGTGTATAATACACAGTCCTATAACAATCTATAACTGATATATAAGAATGCTAAATCAAGAAGTAAAACTGTGCAAGATAACCATGTATAACAGTGATACATGAAAATTGTAAATGGCTACAAAATGCTTTGTCAGTTAATATGATGTCACTGTATTATCAAATAATGTTACAATGCAATAAAATACTGCAGCTCTTTCACTCTTTCAGTTCTTATCTGGTACTAGTAGGAAAAGCTAAGCCCAACAGAGGTGGTCAAAAACAGTAAATCTATAAAAGGAGAGGATCATATAATCTAATCTAAAACTCTGCATAAACACAATACCTAACCGTTATAGCGCTGTATGGTCTCATTTTAACAATGTAGGTGTGATAAATAATTTTAGAGCTTCAACAAATAAGTGTATTAACCTAATACTTAAAAATGCTTTATCATAAGGCATAACAATGCTTTATACAGTGTCAACAATATGTAAATCAATAACATACAGTATAAATGTAAAATAACTTTAGTTACATAATCCTGTGTCATCTTAAAACTTATAAATGTGTGGTATTTCAGTGTAGGTTATGTGTATAATACACAGTCCTATAACAATCTATAACTGATATATAAGAATGCTAAATCAAGAAGTAAAACTGTGCAAGATAACCATGTATAACAGTGATACATGAAAATTGTAAATGGCTACAAAATGCTTTGTCAGTTAATATGATGTCACTGTATTATCAAATAATGTTACAATGCAATAAAATATTGCAGCTGTGTACAATTTAAATAGTGATAAATAATGAAATATAGTTAATGTTATATCATAAAATGTTTTATGACTATTGTGCATATTAACATAATACATGCATAGGTGTGGCAGGGTTCCTGATGTGGGACTCTATGGAACCCCAGGATCGTTACGATGAATTTGCTGCATGAGAAATTCCATTTATAGTATTGTAGCAGGAAGTGTCTGCTAGTCGACATCTTTAGTAGCACTTACCTGCCCAAATTAGGACCATTCCTGAAGGAAGCCACCACCGCTGTAACTTTTGCCACTGAGAAGATACTGATTCTCATTCACGGTGCTGTATGTGAGTTGCCAGAAGTTCGGGCTTACACTTCCGGTGACTTCAGACGCTGGCGGCTGCGGGGTTCCTTCCCTCCTCTGTGTCTGCTCCCACAATCTCCAACACGTTTCGAATTCTACAGGGATTCTTTGTCAAGGATATGTGATTACTGTCCGTGTTGCTCCTTTTATATGGTAAAATTTTATTTAACAAATGGAAGTGACCGGAACCGGAAGTGGGGTTGACGGCGGCATCCTCATGGTAAAAAGTCATGATAAAAAAATGTTAAAAAACATACAGACCATTATTATTTCAAACTTATCATTTATCCAAAGTTAAGTGGTGCCAATTTCATATAGCGCTACTATAGATGTCTTCCCGAATTCAATCTACAGTTTTGTTTTTACTTACTGATAGGAAAAACAAAGATTAAACTTCCTGATTCTAGTCACCTACTCAGTTATTTTCTAATGCATAATATATATATATTTTTCTTGGGTGATGGGGCACGCACGGTAGCCGGAAAATAGGTGTGATCTTCTGACTCTACAAAAAGGAGTTAATCATATAACGTTTATTTAAATTCCCTTCTCCTTATACAGATAGGGGTGAACAATTAAGATCTCCGAGGAGACAGAAAGCAGGAAATCTGTGTTCCCTCTTTTTTCCTCCTGATGTAATTTATTTCTCAGTTATTTAGGAATCCATTGAAGGTGTGATTGTCAGTCAACAAGCAATTAATAATTTATTATTTATTCGTATGATACGTGGTGAGGCGCCTGTATTAATGCACAAAAATTACAAAATGATTTTTCATCATATTTAAAACCATATGGCTTCAAGCAGAATCTTTTTGACAGATTGATTCTGCTGAAACAATTGGAATTGATAGCACTACCTTCTGAACAAACAAATGGTTAGGAATGGTGTGATCCATGTAAGCATTTAAGGCGCAGGGTACCTGAAACATACTGGATGAATATATGGATTGGATTAATGGATCTCATTATTTTGGTTGAGCAATATTTTTTTGTATATTTTTTGTTTATTCAAAGACTTTCCTGTTCAGTCAGGAATGTGTTTAATACTCAGAGGTGTTGGGAAGATAATGTGAAACAATATATGCTGCCCTTCTCTCCGTACACGCTGATCATTGATGAAGGTCTGATATGATGCAGGTACCTGTGTGAAAGTCTCATGTGCATATTCACGAGACTACTAAGCAATGTTGTTAAACACATCCTGAGCATAGGTAACCAGTGGAATGCCCCGTTTAAGGGCGGAGATTACGCTATAAGAAGCGCTTCATGGAGGACATCAGTGTGAGCTGTTCCCTCCTGTGAGCAAGCTGTCCTGGCGAAACGTACATTAGGAAGGAACTCTACAGGCTACCGCTGATTGCGCACAGCAGGTCGCCCATCCTGTACAGGTCATGCACAAAATTTTCTGATTATTTTTGCATTTATGGTTGTCTGTGTTCAAGGTTGCACGCCAGTGGTAAATAAGAGCTAGCCACATGCAACCTAAGTCAGAGGGCCATTGTGCTCTTAGCCGCAATATATGTCATGTTGTAAACTTAGTATATGTTTATTGTGATTTCTATACCTAGTCTGTTTTATTATCTATTCATAATTACTAGGAGCAATGTTGGTGATAAAAGCATTCAATAAGTGATGTTCCAATTAAAGTTGCACCTGATGTTTGTAGAATCTAATTAAGTTGCACCTGATGTTGTAGAATCAAATTTCCTGAGAGGAGTGTCTTATATGTATATCAACAGTTAGATGTCTACTTGTTAACACAGCTGTTAATATTATTATATTTGTACCATTTGTATAAAGGAGTATAGACAATAATTGACAAAAATTGGGGGCAGTTTTCCTTAAGAACATCCCTTCTTTCATTTTCAACACCAGGGTTGGAATGCCATTAGTTCTCTCATTGGCTGCACTGATATAATATCATCAGCCAAAAGCAGAAACTATCCGGCATAACAAATACACCCTGGCACTGTCTATTTTTTCCAAAGCTTGATATGAGTAAGGGTCTCTCACCACACATATAATGCGATAGCACATGCAGGGAAGCAGAACCACAAAAAATATCCAAAGGCCTTGCCTGTCTTTCCAATTTCATTGGTGTTTCTCTCTGTTGTAATTAAAATTCACAATATAGCATCTCTAAGGATCATATAGCGAGCGGAATAATAGCCACTCTGACTAGAGGCGTGATAGAGACATTCATAAGTACCGCACATACGGTATTACTCAAGTGAATAGATTATTATTATTTTTTTGAGGATCATTTGCTTGCCTTGTGACTAATATCACTTATATGTTTACAAATTTATGGATTATATTGCAAGATAGAGCACAGATTTTACTTTACAATTTATAAAATAATATATGTTTTCTTCTCTCAATTCTTGATTCTCACTTTCAATATTGGGACTTAGGAATACCTATATGTTTTCTCATTGGCTGCGCTGACATAATGTCATCAGCCAAAAGCAGAAACTATTGGGCACAACTTTACACCCCCAAACTATCTGTAATTACATTGGCTGGTGTGAGTAGGGGTCTCTCATCCCGCATTCGATGCTTGAGCAGATGTGGGACAGCAGAACCCAGAAATACACCTAAAGGCCTTGCCTATCTCTATCACCTTGTAGACAGCTATTGACATAATTTATCATAATATGGATAATTGATCAGGGGCTGCGGCCCAGTATATATGCAGAAACCTGTACAATTTTAATTTTGTTTTGTTGTATGTTTATATGTGAAGTTTGTTAATATTTCGCCTTTTAAAATTCAGGAGTGAATATAGTCCAATTTTATGGTATATAATAAAAGTTAAGTTTTATATTTGCATTTAATACAATATGGGTAAAGTCTAGATACATATATGAGTGCCCCAACATAGGAGAGTCTGCCAATGGACTGTTCCTAAACCTGTTTCCCTTGTACCCCTGGTATCTCTTCCTATAACTCCAGGTCTGTTAGTAATACTATACTTGAAGTAGCGACAGGGGTGGCAAAAGTGGTTGCCTGGTTGTCCATACACAGCTTTATTCCTAGTGACAGTGTGCTTGTCCTGGTACTCACTCAAGAGGGCAAATCATAAGTGCATGGGCAAGGCCTATATTAAGTGATAGAGGCCGTTGGACCAGTAAATTATCAAGTAAATCTGTCACGTCAACCGGTTTAAACCGTGGGTGGCGGAAATGTTTCCTCAGCCCAGGCTTCCGCCACAAGCATTTTGTCTCTGGTTCCATAGACCCGTCCATCTTTGACCCACACCTCAGCATACCATATAGGGAGGTGATAGGAGAATCAAAATTATATCTGATAATAGAACTCTGCCCAAAACTTCAGCGCCAGTGCAGCCACCCTTTTTTCAGCTTTGTAGTGAAACATATAGCCGAGGCTCTCCATAATAATGCTGATGCTTTGTGACAGAAGATTGCACTTCACAGGGAAGCCATTTTTCCAAAGTAGGCAAAGCTAAGAGAATAGGAATTTTTGAAATAGGAACTCTTTTCAGGTAAAGAGTCTGCTTCACCAAGTATAGCAAAGTTAAGAGTAAGAAAGTTATATTCCTGTATCTTGAGTGTTTCTAATCCATGGATTCAACCTGCATCAATGCTCAGCATTCTAGAGTTTACAACTACTCCAGTGCTTCTGTCAACACCAGTGTGCTGTCTGCATCCAGCAGTTATTCCTGTATTTGTTTCAGACTGCTTTGAAGCTCCCTGAATGCATTCTCATTACTACCACCTGTGTTCTGAGCAGCTTTTTACTGTCCAAGCTATTAATCTTCCACTGCAGATACATGTGTATTAGTGTGTACTCATTAAGCACTCATTGTACTAGGTTTAACTTAAGTATCATTCAACCACGTTGTTTTATTCATTCTAGCAATAGGCGGTTCTTCCATGCGGCCCCAACTCCAGAATCTGACACTAATTTGTTAGTTCCTCTGTTGATCCCATGGCTCGGTTTGTGTTGTTCTGTCTAATTCTCGATGACTGGTGACTTCCCAACATTCCAGTCACCTATGACCAGCAATCTTTAAAAACAGTCCCTCTCCCTGCTCCCGTCGTCTTCTACTTTTGTTCAGCCCACTCCTCCATCTTGTAAGCACAAATGTGCTTTGTGCTTCTGCTTCTTGTCCTAGTGCAGCATTTTTTCTGCGTTATATCCCCAGATTGCAGATTATTGGCTGGAAGCAGACAGAGAGCATGTCCCATGCACATTTATATTTGGCCAGTCCTAAATAGTAGCTATTGACAAACTACTGCCTCTGTGCCTCACCTGTTTGAGCTACCATTACTAAGTCTACATGTACTCACCTATGATTTTTCTTGCAAGAGCATGACCATTAGAATGTAGTGTAACAAGGGATTAATTGTATTGCATATACTGCCATAAAACTGTGAACTTGCTGAGGATTTCTAAACTTTCTTGTAAGAGTGTGCATGCATTGTCTTTGAAAGTACAAATATTAGACCATGGGGGTGTGGCCTAGCTCTGGAGCAAGGGTGATTTGTGGCAATACAGCTCCAGCACTTCAGGACTATTAATTCCAGCATCATGAGCCCAACATTGATCTACAGCCTTTCCATTGTCACTTGTTCCCTCTGGCTCCGGTGCTTGCACTGCCAAGGATCAAGGATAATGGCTTATCCTGGGCAGAAGCCATGGACTAGATCTCCAGGTCCAATATGACTCTTGTCACTGGATCTCCTGTACTACTAACTGCCTCTGGTGCTTTAACAGGGATGGATACTGGAAGTTTATCTGCTTAGTCTCCAATCCTTTCATACTGTGGAGCTTCCACGTCTGTATAAACTCTGCTGGTGGGGTAGATGGTGGCCATCTTGGATGTCTGGGTACCGCCTGGACTACCCCAGTGGACCCAATATCATCTTTTTGGGCTGTTCAGACTAGCACAGATCTATGTGACAACCCTGTGATTCCCAGCAGCCCCCCTGTGCCTATTAAGTCTTCAGGTTTATCAGTACCATTTGTGCCGCTGTATCTTACATAGTAACATAGTTATTGAATTTGAAAAAAGACCAGTTGTCCATCGAGTTCAACCTGTATTATATTTCCAACACTCTTCTGAATGTAACTATAGTTTAACTATAATGACCCAGATGAAGTTTTTTTAGTCTAATTTATTAAAATCTATATCCTTGGATATCTTTTTCAGTTAGAAATTTATCTAACATATTTTAAACATATTGACTGAGTCCACCATTACTACCTTCTCTGGCAGAGAGTTCCAAATCCTTACTGCCATTACTGTGAAGGACCCCTTCCTTTGCTGAGTATAAAATGTCCTCAGAGGGTGTGCTGTGTAGAGATCTCTCAATAAACAAATCACCTGATAGCTCCATGTATTGTTGCTTTATATATTTGTAAATATTAATCATATCTCCTCTTAGATGCCTCTTTTCTAGTGTAAACATTTATTACCTAGTAATCCTTTCCTCATAATCCAGTGCCTCTAACCCCTTAATCAATTTTGTAGCTTGCCTCTGAACCCTTTCAATTTCCAAGATATCTTTATGATAGTGTGGTGCCCAGAACTGTACACAATATTCAAGATGCAGCCATACTAATGATTTATACAGTGGGAGGATTCCACTCTCATCCTTTGTCTCAATTCCCGATTTTATGCATGCAATACCTTATTTGCCTTTACTGCTGCACATTGGTATTGGGTAAAGCTGCTAAGTCTACTATCAATGAACACCTCCAAATATTTTTCCATTATTGTTTCCCCTACATGTTTCCCATTTAATTTGTAGGTTGCATGTTTATTTTTAGTCCCAAAGTGCATAACTTTACATTTTTCTATATTAAACATCATTCTCCATTTAGATTCCCAAACTTCCAGTTTAAACAAGTCATTCGGTAGAGACTCAACATCCACGTCTGAATTAATTACCCTATACAGTTTAGTAATATCTGCAAAAATTGACACTGTGCTTTCCAGACCTTCTCCTAGGTCATTAATAAATATGTTGAACAGGAGTGGCCAGAGTACGGACACTTGCACTATTCCACCAAATACTGTGGCCCAGTTGGAAACATCTCATTAATCACAACTCGTTGTTCCTTGTTATCCAGCTAATTACTTACCCAAGCACAAATAGTGTTTCCTAGACTAAGCTCTCATAATTTGAAAATCAGCCTCATTTGAGTCGAAGGCTTTAGCAGAATCTAAATAGACCACATCCACTGCATTTCCCTGGTCAAATTTGTTGATCACTTTCTCATATTAGCTAATTAAGTTATTTTGACATGACCTATCTCTCACAAAACAATGCTGGTTCCTATTAATAACCTTGGAGGTCTCTAAGTACTCCTGTATGATATCCCTTAATATACCTTCCAATATTTTCCCCATTATAGATGTCAACAGTTACCAGAATGAGTTTTAATTCCCTTTTTAAATGTTGACACTACATCTGCTATACGCCAGTCCTTTGGTGCCATGCCTGATGTAATTGAATCAGAGAAAATCAAATATAAAGGCCTTGCTAGTTCTTAGATTAGCTCCATAAAAACCCTTGGGTGAAGTCCATCTGGACCAGGAGATTTACTAATCTTAATTCTGCTTAGTTGCTCATGGACTACTTCCTCACTCAAACAAGTATTAAGCAATGGGACATTATCATTACTATTGTTATGCACTATTCCCACCATCTGGTCCTCTCTAATGAGCACTGATGAAAAAAATGTTTTCAATATTTCTGCTTTTTCTTTGTCATCATTAATCAAGACTCCAAACTCTCCTTTTAATGGTCCTATGTTCTCTTTTTTTCTAAGCTTTTACCATTTAATTACTTAAAAAACTTTTAAGGGTTTGTTTTACTCTCCTTAGCAATTTGCTTTTCGTTTTCTATTTTAGCTGCTCTGATTTCTTTTTTGTATTTTTTCTTACATTCTTTGTAGTACTGGAGTTCAATACTCATGTGTTTACTGCCCACAGGGATGAGCTTGTGAGTATATTTATCAAGCAACATTTTAAAAGCATCCCACATTTTGGCAGTGTTCATACCGTGAAACAAAATTTCCCAATCTATGTCCTTTAGTGCGTATTTCAGCATGTTAAAATTAGCTTTTCTAAAGTAAAAAGTCTTAGTTGAACCCTTATAGTACTGCTTTTGAAAACTAATACTGAATGTGACCATATTATGATCGCTGTTTCCCAAGGTCTCCCCTACTTTACTATTTGATATAATCTCCACATTATTAGTTAATACTAGGACCAGCATAGTCCTAATTTTATAGTCCTAATTCTAGTTGGTTTCTTGATTACCTCCCCAGTCCTGCAGCTTTTTCAATTTGCTGCAAGAATTGCACTTCCTCAGTCACACTAATATAAGGTGGTTTGTAGCATGTCCATATTAATAGCTTTTTTGTACCTTTACCATCACTTGAAATTTAAACCCATGACTCCACGTTATCTCCAGTCCTCTTGTAAATAACCTCCTTTAAATACAGTTTTAAAAATGTCTTAAAAAAAAGACATACACCTCCTTCCCTTTTGTTTGCTTTGTCTCTCTTGAAGAGAGTGTGTCCTCCAAGTTTGCTGCCTTGTCATGAGAATCATCCCACCATGTCTCCATAATACCTATAATATCATATTGCTCATTTAATGCAATCATTTCTAATTCCCCCATTTTTCCTGATAGGCTTCTTGCATTTGCAAGAATACACTTTAGTTTAGTAATTCCCTTACTTGTTTTTCTTTTTTGTTGATATAATTTCCTTACGTTTTTGTGTTTTCCTTAATTTTCCATTGCTGTCTGTTTTTCCTCCACCCCATTATACTTCATAAATCCTTCCTTACTGTTCTCACTGATCATCCCACAAATCTCTAATCCCTCCCCTGAAGACACCTAGTTTAAAATCTCCAACCTTACATAGAAACATAGAAACATAGAATTTGACGGCAGATAAGAACCACTTGGCCCATCTAGTCTGCCCCTTTTTTATTTTATCCTTTAGGCAATCTCAACCCTTTTTTAACCTTGATTCTTTGTAAGGATATTCATATGCCTGTCCCAAGCATGTTTAAATTGCCCTACAGTCTTAGCCTCTACCACCTCTGATGGGAGGCTATTCCACTTATCCACTACCCTTTCTGTGAAGTAATTTTTCCTTAAATTTCCCCTGAACCTCCCCCCCTCCAGTCTCAATGTATGCCCTCGAGTTCTAATACTTCTTTTCCTTTGAAGAATGTTTCCCTCCTGAACTTTGTTAAGACCCTTTATATATTTGAAAGTTTCTATCATGTCTCCCCTTTCCCTTCTCTCCTCCAAACTATACATGTTAAGATCTTTTAGCCTTTCCGGGTAAGTTTTGTGATGTAGGCCATGCACCATTTTAGTTGCCCTTCTTTGTACACTCTCTAATGTATTTATATCCTTCTGGAGATAGGGTCTCCAGAACTGGACACAGTATTCCAGATGGGGCCTTACCAATGACCTATACAGTGGCATTATCACTTCTTTTTTCCTGCTACTGATTCCTCTCCCAATGCAACCAAGCATCTGACTTGCCTTTCTCATTGCTTTGTTGCATTGCTTTCCTGCCTTCAAGTCACTTGAAATAGTGACTCCTAAATCTCTTTCCTCCTCAGTAGTTTCCATTATAGTACCCTTGATACTATACTTAGCCTTTGGGTTTTTGAGACCCAAGTGCATGATTTTGCATTTTTTAGCATTAAACTGTAGTTGCCACGTTCTTGACCATTTCTCAAGCCTACCTAGGTCATCAATCATTTGTTTGACCCCTCCCGGTGTGTCTACCCTGTTGCATATCTTTGTATCATCTGCAAAAAGGCATATCTTCCCTTCAATACCATCTGCAATGTCACCAACAAAGATATTAAAGAGAACTGGACCTAGTACAGATCCCTGGGGTACTCCACTGGTAACATTTCCCTCCATAGATTGCACTCCATTAACTACAACTGTCTGTTTCCTATCCTGCAACCAGGTTCTTATCCATTTCACTAATTTATAATCCACCCCCAGGCTTTCAAGTTTATTTAGCAGTCTGTGATGTGGGACAGTGTCAAATGCCTTACTAAAGTCTAGATATGCTACATCTACAGCTCCCCCTTGATCTATTATTTTCATCACAGAGTCAAAAAAGTCAATAAGATTTGTTTGGCATGATCTCCCACCAGTAAATCCATGCTGTTTTGGATCCTGTAAGTTGTTCGATTTAAGATATTCCACTACTCTTTCTTTTAATAGTTTTTCCATTACTTTCCCTACTACTGATGTAAGGCTTACTGGTCTGTAGTTACTTGCTTCTTCCTTGCTTCCACTTTTGTGCAGTGGAACTACATTTGCTCCTTTCCAGTCCTCTGGAATATCACCTGTATTTAGTGACTGGTTAAATAATTCTGTTAAAGGTGTAACCAGGACATCTTTTAGCTCTTTGAGTATCCTTGGGTGTATTCCATCTGGTCCCATTGATTTATCCACTTTTAGTTTTGAAAGTTCTGTTAGGACCTTCTCCTCTGTAAATGTATTTTCATCTACCTTATTTTTATGAATGTCCTTGCAATTTAACTGTGGCCCCATCCCTTCTTCTGTAGTAAATACTGAGCAAAAATAATTATTTAGGTGATCTGCTATTGCCTTGTCTCCCTCCACCAAATGCCCACTCTCTGTCTTAAGTCTTATTATTCCTCCATTTGATTTTCTCCTTTCACTTATATACTTAAAAAAAGTTTTGCCCCCTTTATCTACTGACTGGGCCATTTTCTCCTCAGCTTCTGCCTTTGCACGTCTGATCACTTTCTTAGCATCCTTCCGTCTGTCCAGATACTCCTCTTTGTCGTTATTATTTTGAGTCTGTTTGTATTTCCTAAAAGCCATCTTTTTTGCTTTCACACTAGTTGATACTACTTTTGTGAACCACACTGGCTTCCTTTTCCTGGTGCTTTTCCTAACCATTTTGATACAAAGGTCTGTTACACTTAGTAATGCACTTTTAATTTTTTTCCACCTCTCCTGCACCCCTTCCAAGTTCCTCCAGTCTGCCAATGAATCACTTAAACATCTCCCCATTTTTGCAAAGTCTGCATTTCTAAAATCCAACACCTTTGTTTTTGTGTGAGAGGAGTTGGATCCTGTCTTTATACTAAACCATACTGCTTGATGATCACTGGATCCCAGGTGCTCACCCACATATATATCAGATATTCTATCACCATTTGTAAGAATTAGATCTAATATTGAGTCTTTGCGAGTGGGCTCCCTCACCAATTGCTTGAGAGATGCTCCCTGTAAGGAATGTAGAAATTTGCCACTTGTAGCTGAACTTGCAAAAGACCCCTCCCAATTTACATCAGGTAAATTAAAGTCTCCCATGATTATGACTTCTCCCTTAAAAGCCATTTTAGAGATGTCCAACAATAGGTTCCTGTCCAAATCCTGCCCCTGGCCTGGTGGTCTATAGATCACCCCAATGCGAATAATGTCCTTCTTCCCAGTTTCTATGGTGACCCAAAGGGCCTCAGTTTTGGCTTCAATATTTTGTATTAAAGTGGCATTTATGCTTTTTTTCACATACATTGCTACCCCTCCTCCTATTCTTCCTATTCTATCTTTCCTAAATAAATTGTATCCTGGTATAGTTAAGTCCCAGTCATGATTCTCATTGCACCAAGACTCTGTAATAGCCACAAAATCCAGGTTATCCCTTGTCATTATCGCAATTAGCTCTGGAATTTTGTCTCCTAAGCTCCTAGCATTTGCAGACATAGCTTTAAAAAATGTTTCTGTGCATTTGTTAGTAGTAGCCATGTCCAGAGCGTACAAAATGAATGACAAGTTTAAAGTTGAAATTACCTGTTTGGGGATGTTGCTCAGTATTTGTTTTCTTTTACTAATCAGTAATCATACTCTGTCCTTTACACCACGACTATACCTTACTAAATATAAAGACATAGTACACCTGACCACAATGGGTTAATGTTCAAAAGAGGTAATCACCAGTTAGTATGCAATACTAAACTGTTTCACTGAGCAACTTCCCCACACATGCAATGACATTTTCAAGAAATCATTACATAAAGAAACATACATAAGTTTGCATAAGAGAGAACTGTAGTGAGCAGATTGGGGATGCCTTTTCCTCGGTTTTGTAAAAACGGATGATATGCATAAGATGAATTACATACTTTTGAGCATTAAGGCAGTCCTTTTGTGGTAGTGTTGGTGTGTTGATGTTTTCCTTCTGGTTTTCCTTCGGTTTAACGCAGGTATAACGCTATTTTTATAATAACACTTTTATGTCAGCACTTCTATGGAAGCACGACCAGCCGACGACTATCCAGCCGTATACTAGACTTCAAACCTTCTAACCATCCTTCTCCCTAGTACTGCTGTCCCCTGCTCATCCAGGTGCAATCATCATGACAAAAAAGATGACGTCTGACCGAAAAGTCTGCCCGGTGTTCCAGGAAATCAAATCCCATCTATCTATACCAATCTCTTAGCCAAACATTTACCTCCCTAATCTCCCTCTGCATCCCTGGGCTAGCGCGTGGCACAGGTAATATTTTGGAGAACATTACCATAGATATCTTTGCCTTAAGTTTGCGACCTAGAT